>NC_139915.1:4081132-4223632 GCF_963514095.1 Eutrigla gurnardus | reverse complement strand
GTGTGTGTGTGTGTGTGTGTGTGTGTTCGTTCCTCTCTTTATGAATTCTCATCCAGCCGGTGAAGGCAGTGTCATCTGTAAACTTCACAACAGAGTTCTCAGGCCGCGGGTAGTGCCCTGCGGGACTCCGGTGCTCAACGCTAGTAGACGAGATGATGACTGCCTCTGGTCTGTTTATGAGGACGTCTAATAACAAATTGCAGTGTTGTAATCAAGCCCAGAGTGTACCAATCAGTTCCATGGGGGGAGATAGTGTTGATTACTGAGCCGAAACAACGTCCTGATGTCGGTTATTTTCAAGATGTGTGAGGGCTGAGTGGGAATGGCGTCCTCTGTGTGCAAAACCGGTGAGGGTCCAGGCTGGCTGGGGGGTTGTTTCTGATGTGCTGGGGTGTAGTTTATCATCATCAGTCATTTAGACACTGCAGACTTTTTAGGTACAGGGACTTCAGGCAGGTGGGAGCGCCCTTCTGTGAGAGTGATATGTTTAAAATGTCAGTGATGACATCAGTTAGCTGGTTGGCACATGTTCTTATAGCACGCAACCAGGGATGTTATCAGGCCCGGCAGCTTCACTCATATTCACTCCCTTCAGGGTTTCTCTCACATCAGCTGTTGATACTGACAGTGGCCGGTCCTCTGGAGAGCGGACTCTTTGTTGAGGAGATCTAATCGTGCACAGAAGGTGTTCAGCGTATCTGGTAACGTGGTCTCACACGTGATGATGATATCTGCAGTGTAGTCGGTGTTGAAGTCTCTCGCTAGTCTCTCTTGAGGCCTTTCTCTCAAGGTTTCTCTCTTGCTCTGACAGTATCGAATGCTTCCTCGTCTCTTTACCAAAAGGCAGCTGGTTTGGCTCTGGATAGGGCCTTCACCTCTCCGACGTTCTTGTTGGGGAATGCTTTATTGTCTTCGTAATCACCACATCATCCACACATTTGCTGATATATGTTGTTAAAGTGGATGTTTGTCCCTCAAGATTAATGTCCGTTGCCTTGGTGACGGCATCCCTGCCAGCTGGAGCATCAACTGCAGCTGTAGCTTTACTCAGTTGGGCGTAGGCAGCAGTAGCAGGGAAATATGATACGATCCCCCGAAGTTGAGGTGGGGGAGAGCGTCGCAGCTGCCACGAATATTTGTGGAAACATGATCCAGTGTATTTGTATTTCTCTGGTGGTGATAGGGACATGCTGGTGGAATTCAAATAAAACAGATCAGAGGTTTGTTTGATTAAAATATCCAGCTATAATAAAACAAACACCACAGTTCCTGCAGTGCATTTTTAGAATTTTGCTTCGGGAGGAATGTAAACAGCAGCTGGCTAGATGCTTCACAAAAACCTAGCTTGTCGCTAAAAGCTGCAGATTGATTGATAGATGGATGTCATTATTAGTCGAAATTGATTAAGGTCTCAAGAATGAAGTATATTAAGGGGCTATTTAAGTAAGTAAGTTGTGGATAAGAGAAATACGATCATATTAAGCAGGTTTACATCACATATTATTATTAATAAGATGCAAAGATCAGAAGTGATCTCAAATAAAGCTGATCAAATGTCAAGAGGAACGATAGCAGATTACTACACAAATCAATGGTGCAGTCAGTCAGATTATATTTCTGCCAATAGGAGAACTTGGCTTCCCTGCAATTAAAAATGTCTTCTTGATTGTCCCATCAATCAAGGCAAAGCCACCGATTGGTTGAGGTAATTGATTAGTTAGTTAGTTAAACAGTGATTGTTCAAATTGATTGCTCAGCATCTCACTGTGTCACTCTGGCAACGTTGGAGAGGCACGGAGCGGAACGGTTAAAAATGATTATTACGACTAATTCCGTTTATGAGAAATGGAACAAAAGGTAAATTTAATTTCAGCAGTATTCAATAGAATATAATAACATCTGAATCCACCAGTGAATATGCTCATCAAATCTGAATCCTTTAAAAGGTCCGCGATGCCTTGGTCAACGTTGAAAGGAGTTATAAAGTTAGTTTTTTTGGTTGATATCTTTATTTTCATCTGTGGATAAAGACTGTCTGCTTGGTGCGTTCTGAATGCACCGTATAACAGGAGTCACACAACAACACTTTATAGATTAACGAAACATAACGTGAGGTCAGAATAGACGATAAAGCAGGGTATGGGTGAGGGTGTGGTGATTGACAGGCCGCTACCATGTTTGCGTCTTCAAACTTAGACTTTCAAAGTCTATGACAACGTCTCTCAGCAGTCCAGTGAGTCCAAAGATATAAGACCGTTAATTCCCACAAACGCCTGTTCTTGATTTTAAGTAACAAGCGCTACGCTAGCTGCTATTTCCACCCTGTCCACTCCGCTTCTTTCATCTACAGCAGATTACACCAGTCACACTGTCACGTCCCACTACCTCGCCTCCAACTCCCATCACATCCGTCACTCCAACCCCTGCTCTCCTCTGGATACCGCCTCTCATCTGCATGTGTGTCGTTTGAAGTCTACTCGTATCTCCCCATCTTCTGTCTCTCCTCTGTCATACCCGTCACTCAAACCCTGGTCTCCTGCCTCGCCTCCGTCCCTCATCTGTCATGTCTGTTATGTAGCGTCTATTCTCCTCGCCACCTTCCATAAACAAACAATTCCTCCTATCGTGTCATCGCTCGGGGCTCTGTTCTTTCCTCCGGGCTTTTTCTGAATCTTCTCTCCTGTTCCTTTCCGTCCCATCCGCTACTCTAACCCCGTTCTCCCCTCTAGGACCTACATCCTGTCCCGCCCCCATTATGTCCGTTACGCCAAACAACTCTCCCCTCCAGGTCTATCATCTGCCTTTGAACTGTCATACCTGCTACTGTTTCCTTCTCTCTGCCTCTTCCTGTGCCGTGGTGCTCAGCCTCTCCGATGGATATGCAGTTCTGAGTCAGAGCGGGCGCTGTGATGAATATTAAATCCCGAGCCCAGACAGAGGTTTCTTCCTCGAAAGAATCTGTTTATCTCGGAGTCACCCCCCCCCCCCCCCCGTCTCCAGTGCTGCGGGCTGCTTTTGCTCACCTCACCTCGTCCCTCGCAGCCGTTTCATTGTGTTGACAACAGCTGCCTCACGATGGGAAAGTGGCAATTACATTTTGCGATGTGTTATTCCCACTAGTACGTCCTGAAGCTTATCCCCTTGCAAATCACTGCTTTGCACAAAAATAGCCTTCCTTTGAGCTGTTTCTCTCCCGGTTTCATATCTGATAGTCAATGTGGACATCTTTGTGGACGACATTTTGTTTGTTGAAGACTCTCGCACATGTGGTCGTTACCAGCAACAGCTGGATTCACCCAAATAAGGCATGAAAGAGACATTCTGGATCAGGATTTTAATGGGAAATTTGGGTATTTTTTCCAATGTTTCTATATTTCTTTTAGATATATATATTGCTGTAATTGGGGCTCTTGTTTTGGTCAACTTTCAACAGTTACAGTCTTTTTAGTACAGAATTCCTTCTTTGTATTACGACATCTCCACCGTAGCTCAGCCATGAAACGCTACCCGAGGGAATTTTGTGCTAAAAAGATCATAACTTTGGAGGACGCCCATTTTGATTTCACTAATCGTGACTGCAGGAGCCATTAACCTCGACTAAAGTTTACATTATGGGATTTGAACCCCCATTCCTTATCATTGTCAGTTGAGTAAGGGATTGCTTCACAGAAAGAACAGTTACAGCAACACTGTCGATGTCTACGAGGATGTCAGTATAAAAAATGCATCTGTCCTTTCAAGCTATTTCACGAGCCAATGAGTTAAGGAAACCAGCGTACCAGAACAGTCCCACATTCAAAAGGAACATATAGAATTGTATTGAGTTGTGTGGCAAGCTGTAAAGATTCCACTTACAGTATATCTACATTATTCTGCTGTCACATGGGGATGGTCCCTGTGGTGAATTTAAAGTAAAGTTTGCCAGTAAATAGTCGGGCATCCTCACACATCGTGGCCTCTGCGGGAGTGTGAAATACGGCTTTTAGATACAGCCTTTTATTATCTCTCCCACCTGTCAGGCGTTCTGTTTGTGCCGCGGTCAGTGGAAATGTTGGGGAATGAAAGGCCGCTTTGAAAGGCTCCCTGCGTGTTGTCACTCTTCATTGGTATTCTGCACACAGGAAGTGTTGGGTGCAGAGGTTCCTCCAACCTCACGGCTTTTCTGCTCCACGTCTCATCCCTTTGCCTGTCAGGGATCTGCAATGTCATTTAATCCTCAATTAACATTTCTCTTTCTTTTAAATAAAGACTGTACTTTTTTATTTTTTATTTTTTCCCTCTTTTAGTGTAATTTCTTCTAATTGGCCCAACCCTCACTTGGGTTGTTGTGTTCAGCTCAGCCCTTTCAAAAGAGTACTGGAGTAGCAGAGCACCACCTTTTGGTTGACGTGTGTAATTGCAGCCGGTCTGTGACGGAGGAATGCGACATGGAGGGCTTGATGGGCAGATTTCCTGCAGTGCCATTGCACTGTGTGGGTGTACTGATGCTGTGTGCTGTTTCATGATAGCACAGATTGGGAGTTATTTAAATCTAGAATTTATAGGCTGTCACAAAGAGAAGTGCTCTAGTTCCACACTCAGTCAGAAATGTAATTCACACACACACACACACAAGATCGGTGCGCAGGCACAGATGAGAAATCAATGTCCATCTTCTTTCTCTTTGCATCTTTGACAGCAGGCGACGCAGCGGTAAGAAGCTTTTATCTGAAGCAGCAAAGAAATGCTCCTGTATTCTCCTTGCTGCCATCTCTAAATGCATTTCAGGGATGAGTGAGGGAGAAAGGCCGTGGCCTTTTCCTCTGCTTTGTTTTCATGACTGGGAAGCCCTTTGACGAAACCACTGCATAATTACTGCAAAAACAGTGAAGGATTTCTATTCATGAGTCTCGCTCTAAATATCTACCACCAGTATAACCGATGCCTCATTTAGTGGGAAAGACATGACAGTAATATTGTTGATAAGAGTGTTAGGGAATGAGCTGAATCAGCACTATGAATCTAAACTGTGGGGGATATTAAACCGTTTCCAGTTTGACACACAACACGGAATTTCAGTCCATTAAGTAAGCAGGAAACTCGACCTCAGCTACTCCCGAGCCCGTCCTCGCCGTCCAAACGCTGCTGGAGTTTACGCATTAATATCAAGCTGTCTCTTAGCCTCTGCTGATGTTAACACTTTTCACCTCTTAAAGTTCCTTTCTTACTCGAGAGCTGACTCGCCTTGTGTTCACCTTAAGACTCAGGCTGAGTCACGAGACATGACTTCTGACTTGATTAAAACACACTACTTCTGCTGTAGCGCCGGAAGGTATGAGATTAGAATAGTTGGAAGGTTTATGTAACTCAGGCTCAAAATAAAGGTCGAAACTATAGCGATCCTGGTGGTGAAAGCAGGATCGGAGCATGTGGCCACCAAGGTTCTCACAGCTCAGTGATTGCAGTGACATACATTGCTCTTTAGTGTATTTTTTGCTCACACAGCAGCAAACACTTCTCAGGGTCCAATGTGCTTCTTCTATGGTGGACGGACCAACACCACAGCTCCTTGGTCTCTCTTCCACAGTGTCGGTGGGTGGTCCGCCTTCCCTGCTCGCCGCCTACTGTGGAAACAGTATAACGGCTCCGTTCATCACCCAGATCACCTGCAGCTGCGTCAATCAGCTGTCGCTGCTCCTGTGAGCCGCCTCCACACACCTCTCTCTCTCTCCTGCAGCCAGATGCTGCACCACGCTCGCCCCAGTGGGCCGTGTGAGCACCTTCTGATATCTTTTCATGTATTTTTTCACGTTTTTAATTCAGTTTTATTTGTCTTGTAACAAGGTCAAATACCGTAGGGATACTCCAGAGAAAGTTGGATGACTCCCAAGATTTTGAAGTAACAATATCAGCTCTATCCTGCTCTTTATGAGGTTTTGGAAAGTTTACACACCATCCAAATTTGAAGCCTCAGATAGCGTTTTCCAAACTCACAGGTTTGTCCTCATCCTCAGAAAGCCTTTCCCCTTGTGGAAATTAAATATCCATCCATCGTCTACCGCTTATCCTGTATTCAGGGTCGCGGGGGGGCTGGAGCCGATCCCAGCTGTCATTGGGCGAAGGCAGGGTACACCCTGGACAGGACGCCAGTCTATCATAAGGCTGACATGTAGAGACAAACAACCATTCACACTCACATTCACACCTACGGGCAATTTAGAGTCATCAATGAACCTATCCCCATCCTGCATGTCTTTGGACTGTGGGAGGAAGCCGGAGAACCCGGAGAGAACCCACGCTTACACGGGGAGAACATGCAAACTCCACACAGAAGGAACCCAGGACCCTCTCGCTGTGAGGCGACAGTGCTACCCACTACACCACCGTGCAGCCCAGAAATGAAATATATTATTTTTTTTAAATGCAAACAATAAAGCACAAATGAAACCCCTGTTCTGCCTGTTCAAACATGTGTTACGTCTACAGTAAGCATCCCCGGAGCCCGACATTTTCATGATATATTTATGATACTGTAGTATAATAACAGAGCTAACAATGTTCATCCTGCAATCCTCGGGTTTAAGTCAGCTGGAGGCCTCGGTGTGAACGTGGAGCCCCATTGTTTTAAAAATGTTAAAAAGATTTGAGTGGTAAATCTGCCACCATAATCACTGTCGACTGCGTGCGGGCCGTGCCAGAACGGGAAGCAGGTAACGGTAACTAAGGGGGTCGGGGCCTGGCGAGGGGTCAATTACCAGCTGCTCCTTTTTAAGATGGAGGTGGCATTGTTTCAGCAGTGCATATTCTAAGTGGTTCACATGGGAAGTAGCAGCATGCCACCGTTTATTTCTTCTAATGAGGTCTCAGCGAGGTCTTGTTCGTCTGGGCCCTTGCAACAGTGTTATGGGCCACGGCGCCCATGGGTGTGCTTGGGTCCACATCCACGCTGCTCATTGCAGCACAGGGACCTTTCATCACCGTCTCATAACGTTATACCGACTACCACTGTAAGCCGTGACATTTCTAGTCAAATATGATATTTTCAATCTCGCAGGGAAACATTTTTGCGTTTCTCTGATATCGTAAAGGTTAGCAGTGAGAGTGCGAGCAATGTGAATGTTGTGTTTGCTGACAAGGAATCTACGTGTGTGTGTGTGTCTTCCTGCAGGCGTACCGTTTCCTTGCCGTCAATAAGAAGCTGGGGTTGAGTGGGCGTCCGGAGAGGCCAGTGGGCTGCATCGGGACCTGCAAGGTACATGGATTTGTCTACACACATGTATACCGGCACAAAAAAAAAGGTCATGGGTGACCACTATCATACCACCCACATGCTGATCTGCATGCATTTCCCAGAACACTGAGGAGTCGAACTGAACATAGAGAAAGAAAGCAGAAAGTTCCAAGAGTTGTTCTCTCTGTCAGAGACCCAGTATGCATCTGCGAATGCTGAATACATTTTGCTTATTCTTTTAATATGCTAAGCTGTCAGGCATTCTGTGTGTGCGTGTGTGTTTGTGTGTGTGTTTGTGTGTGTGTGTGTGTTTGTGTGTGTGTGTTTGCACAGTTTGTGTGCGTGCGTGTTTGCACTTACTTCCAAATGAAGGTCACCAAATCAGTTGAGCCATAGCAGCTTTCTCAAACAAAGGATCGCCAAACAAATGAATCATGGCCCCCAACGCAATGCTAAGACTGCATTATAATGGAACATTTATAGGGAAGATGGCAGACTGCCAGAGGGCGTTATCATCATCAGTGTGTCTCTCTCTGTGTGTCCCAGTGACAATCCGTATGTGTAAAAGGGGGCTTTGTACCAGTTGTGTGTGTGTATCCTACGAGTGTGTGTTATCAGGAGTGGTTGTGTAGCGTCTGTGTGCCCCCTCTGTCTCAGGATTGATAGCTTGTTTTATCCCCAGCACAGAATAATGTATACGTGGCTACTTGTGGGCCATCCGTCTTCTAATGCTGTAGTGTGTGTGTGTGTGTGTGTGTGTGTGTGTGTTCGCCTCCCTCCAGATTTATCGCATCCTGGGCAAGACGGTGGTGTGCTACCCTATAGTGTTTGATCTGAGTGACTTCTACTTGTCCCAAGATGTGATGCTGCTGATCGACGACATTAAGGTAAGTCGGGGTCACACTCGTGGAGCTTACCGTTGCCACGACTCGGCACCACTTGTCATGTGCTCAATGAGCTTAAAGCGATGGTTCGGAGTAAAATGCCACCATGACATCCAGCCAAATAAACCCCTCAGAAGCATTTTTAGCGATGGTCAGCATTGGTCAAGATAGGGCTATCAGCCGAATGGCTTAGTACTAGCGCTATAGTACAGTGTGTATATCTCGTAAATTACCCCACTAATCATGCATGGACTGTTGTCAAACTTCTGCAGTAGTACACATAGGGTCTGTACTCACAAAACGAGGCATTTGAAAGTTTGTAAGTACACCAGGAGTTTATTTAAAAGAACACTTGCCTGATAGCTTCTATCCTCGGCTGCTAACGCTACCGCAGCGTAGACGCTACTTCCGTGTTTACCCAGCTGTTTGAGTATGAAAAAGTTTCACAGAATTTTTATAAATGATTATCAGGTCAACACTTGTCAAAACTTGTCGACCTGATAATACAAGCATTTATAAAAATTCAGTGAAACTTTTTCACCATTGCTAAAAATGCTTCTGAGGGGGTATTTGGCTGGATGTCATGGTGGAAATTACCCTAGGGTGCATTTTACTTTGGTTTGATTGCATACTGATTTCATGTAGTCCTAGACCACCTGATTCCTCTCAGAAACATTGGGAGCTTTGAACCAGCACCTATGTGCCAGTCTGACGTGTGTGTGTGTGTGTGTGTGTGTGTGTGTGTGTGTGTGTGTGTGTGTGTGTGTGTGTGTGTGTGTGTGTGTGTGTGTGTGTGTGTGTGTGTGTGTGTGTGTGTATGTGTGTGTGTGTGTGTGGTTTGTGCGCCACAGAACGCCTTGCAGTTCATCAAACAGTGCTGGAAGATGCAGGGACGTCCACTCTTCCTGGTTCTCATCCGCGAGGATAACATCAAGTAATATACACACTCCATAATAGCTCTTTTTATCTCTTTTTAATGTCTTCCTGTCCTCTGATAGCTTTCTTATGACATTCTTCCACTGCCTATCTGCCCATACATCACCCTCTATCTCTATTTTTCTGTCTGTTCAAGTTTGCAACAAAAAGCCTCGACAGTCACAATGCAATTTTTTTTTTTTTAAATCCAACATTTCTCTCTCCCTGCTGCGCTCCCTCTCTTCCCTCCTATGTGCACGACTATTCATCTTCATAGCAGCGAGGTGCAACTGTATTCGCTTGCTGATTGGGTGATAATGTTCCTCGTTTATATCACTATAGCCTGACTGGTGGGCTGGTTACAGCCGTATTGACCATAATCCAGAAAGCCATATATGTTAAATGTGCTACAAGCACTTAAACAACCACGCTGCAGTTTATGGAACGAGTCAGTGGGTTCTCAAAGACGCAACTCAATAGTCATTAGTTTGTATTGACCGGCATAGAAGCTTGCAGCAGACTGAATAAAGCGGAGAAGGTCTGGGTGGAATGTGCTGATTTATTGAGAAATAAATCAGCTGTGATGTTTTCATACTGATGATATGTTTCATACATGAGTTCTGTGTGGAAAACAGTAGTTAATACAGATGTTTTGGCTCAGAATGGAAGAGTTTCACTCCAATGTGCTTCAACCTCTGTCTCTCCAGGGGGAGCCGCTTCAACCCGGTCCTGGACATGCTGGCCTCGTTCAAGAAAGGAAACATCGGAGGGGTCAAAGTTCATGTCGACAGACTTCAGGTTTGAGGATTGAAACTGACTCGATGATTCAGATGTTAATGATTACATTTGGTCATCCTTAATCACACTTTCAATTTCAAGGAATGCTCTCCTCGTGGAGTTTTGGACACGTTAACAATTAATAGTTCATCTTGAAACTATACAACAAGAAGTATGAGTTTTCCATAATAACAGCATTTTTTTAAATACTGGAGTGGTCCATAACTGCCATTAAATACAAATTATATACAGGTTTATGAGCAATACAATAATCAGTATTCATATTATAATAAAAATAAAGCCCCTTTTGTCTTTATTCAACAAATTAATAAATATTAGAAATAGCAAATAATGCTTTAAGGACATAAATAACATGAGATTCAACATCATGGGGAAGCAATCCATGCCATCAGACTACTGAATCAGTGTTGCCATTATTGTTGTTACACTTTTGACTGGTTGAATATTGTGAAGAGTTTTCATCAAAAAAACATGCTCTTCTGTTGGCGTGGTTACAACAGATATCACAGCCGTCTCAGAAATAAACAAATGGGTTATATTACAGATGCAGGGCTTCGTCTCTTTCTTCTGGAGAACAACTTTTTCCCAGCAATTAATCAAAAGTTCCTCCTTATTTCAATAGCAGAACGTGTGTTTATCTGTGTTTCGACCTTGGTCCGTCAGATTCAATTTGGGAGGGGGGGAAAGGTGAAACTGAATTGAGCCGACGGTTTAAAGAAGGAGATGGAAACTATTTGGGCAAAGCCTTTTTGTGGCTTGGAAGGAAAACATTGGAATGACTTTAGAGGACAAATGAAATGGTGAATTCATAGATTAGAGGTTGACCCTCGACGTTTCTGTTGGCCGGTAGAGAAACCTGAATCGACACTCAATGCCAATATACATAAATCATTTACACCGCTGGGTGATGGCTTCACTGTGAAACCTGTTTCATCATTATTACTGAGAAGAGGTCAGACAACAACAAAAAGCAAAAGAAAGGAAAACACCAAAGTTTAAGAAAATTCACATTATATTGTGTCTTCTTTGCTAGATTTTCCATTAAGTTCTTCTTCATTGTAGCTTGATTTTGCTTCATCAGGACTATCGCTCTCCAATCCAGTGGAATCAATATATTTACATTAACAATAGATCTCATGACTACATGTAAAGTAAAAGGTGTTCATATTGTAGAAACCAATGGAATGTGACCATATCGCATTATAGTGAGCTCAAAAAGATCTATCGATAGTCGATGGGTTCCAACACAGATGCAGGTTCAAACATTATATGTATTATTGAGTGAGCATACACCATATTAAAATAGTCCATTTGATTAATTGTGGCATTGTTCATACTTCCTTGATTTTGTCTTTCTTTTCTGAAGACCAGAATGTTCACAGCAACATTCATACATTTAGAATTAGCCAACAGTTTACTGTATATAATTCTTAGTTTTCATGGAAGACTGCATTGGTTTAAACTGCAACACTATAGACAATAAGGTGCTATAACTAGAATTATATAAGTTTCAACCCTAACTTCTCTCCAACTGTGTCTGTAGTGTTCAGCAGAGACCTTTTTATTTTCTGCTCCAAAGTTCTTCCTTCCCTTTGCCTATTTGTTTTCCACTTCACAGCTGACTCCTACAGCTTTGAAACGCTTCTCCTCTTCATCAAGTCATTGTTATGGGGAGCGGGATCGCTCCTCTGCCTCTTACTTTTTGAGTTGACTTCACTTGGAATGGCTAATATCACATTTAGTCCACAAGAGTAGCTCGTATTGAAGTGCATTCTTTGCTCCCACATTGGCGTGCCGGTGAAATGCTCAAACTTTTACTTGTTACCGCTCCAGTGCATTTGAAAGAGTTCACGCCGTATTCTCCATGTGTTCTTTGTTGTGAATGGCATCGCTCAAACAATTGTTTTGTATCCTGACTCCCGCGACAAACCTCCTCTCAGGGATATAAACAGCTTTCTCACCTCTTGTATTTTTGTGCTCCTGAATGAACCTTTAGAGTATCACTTCCTATATTGCTGTGCAATCTCTTAAATATTCACTTAAATCATTCAATGTGTCCTTTTTTTTCTCCTTAACTTTTCAGACCCTGATATCTGGAGCAGTGGTGGAGCAGTTGGATTTCCTGCGTGTCAACGAGGCAGAGTAAAAGCATCCTCTAGTCTTTACGCTTGATTTCATAAAGGATTTGACAGATAGAACAACTCATTTGTGTTTCCAGATTTGACACTGAGACATAAAGACTTGATTTTCCACGATCAAGAAATCACTTTAGTGTAAAATGACAAAATGTCACAGGAATGACGCCGGCGGTGTTTTGTCTGTCGCTTCAATTTGTGGAATCCGATAAAAGCAATGCAACAACTGCGTGTGGATATAACTAATGTGTGTGTGTGTGCATAGGATCCCGCAGTTTAAGAGCTTTGAGGAGCTGGAGCTGCCGAAACACTCCAAGGTGAAGAGACAGACGAGCACGCCCAACGCCTCAGACCTGGAGCAGCAGCCGGAGATCAGCGTGGAGGAGTGGCTGCAGAAGCCCACGCCTGTGATCATCCAGAAGTTCCACGTGAGTTGATCAGCTTCAGGGGGGAAAGGGCTAGTTAAGTGTAAACAGGAGGTCTGAATTAAGAAAAGTTCTCATCCATGTTTGACAAATCTTATCCTCAGCCTTCCGCAATTGTAGATGGATTTTCTTTGCTCATGAATAACATCTACTCAGCATGTACAGCCTCTTCAGTCTCGTGTTATTTATTTCTGTTTTTAATTTCTTTCAGCGCGCTGGTCATGCTGAAAATACCAAACATAATAACCATTAAGTATTTCAAGCAAATGATAAATAATGTACCCCAATCATGCCCAGACACGCTGAGAGATGCTTTCTTTTACATATTTTAGGCACACTGACGCCGCTATCAAATGGAAATGAGGCAATGCTTTACCCATTACACATTTGCAAGATTGCAGAAAATAAGTTGGCAACTATTGTCTGACAATAAAAAAATCAATACAGCTTGTTAGTGCTTACTGTGAGCAGATAATATTGCAGCTGCGTGCAATAAAGATATTTGTGCTTGTTTAAGTTTTGTGTTTATATGCACAACTCATCTGCCCACTGTGTGTGTGTGTGTGTGTGTGTGTGTGTGTGTGTGTGTGTGTGTGTGTGTGTGTGTGTGTGTGTGTGTGTGTGTGTGTGTGTGTGTGTGTGTGTGTGTGTGTGATATTGCTCAGGAATGCAACTGCTTGGCCAGTCAGGCTCAGCTTGCAGGCATTCTCCTTAGGAGGGAAGGACCAGACTTCCTTGCCAAAGATGGTACGTACACAAACACACACACACACACACACACTGTGAGTAAGTACAGACTAAAGGATGCATTTGAATGTGTAGTAACGGCTGATCTCATTTGTAGAGGATGGAGGATACATTTGGAGATATATGATATTTTTAATGTCTGAACACAACATTTTTGTGATTCCAGAGAACCTGATGGATGAACTTGAGAGAATCTACAGGAGTGCTGGCAGCAGAAAGCTTTGGTCTGATATTCTCACACACACACAAATATTTACAGTGCAAACACTGTTTGCGACCTTTCCAGCCTCGTATTTAATCTGTTGAGCTTACGTTGTTCAAATATAAAGAGGGTTACTATGTCCAGATCAAAAAAACACAAACTCTAACGATGCATTCAGGGACACTGATGCCCTCTAGGTTGTTAGATGGTGACCATCCTGTCTCACGTTGACACTTTGATCTGGCCGAACTGTAGGCTGGCAGTGCGCCACGCTGCTTCCATTATCAAGAAGGTCGCCAGCTCTATAGCGCCTCACATCACCACAATACTGGTGAATGGGAAACAGGTAATGTTCAGGCAGAGATCGACTGAATCCGCTGCATGTTCCGCCCCGGTTAGCCGGCTACCTCGTTGTCTAACTGTGTGACGGTCAGCCAATCTTAATTTGAGATTCATCGTAACCAACCGACCATCAGGGCGTTTTAAAACGACGGAAAGAAGAATTTCCTGTATTCAGGATTTGGATTTTTGACTGAAATATTTCAAAAAGACTTTAATTTCTACTCTTATATTACTTTAAGTAAATAGACACAAACTGGAAGGGAGAAATAAAGTAATAAAAATAAGTTTTCAGTCAAATATATTTAAAAAAAATCTGGCATTTTTGTGTTAACTAACTATTTTGAAAAAAAAATCTCAGTGATATTCAATTGACCTGTAGTCACCATGGTAACTGGTGGTGTAATGCAGTAGCAGGCTAGTATCTTAGCATCTTGCTAATTGAGCATAATAAGGCGGCTAACATTCACACAGTCATGAGCCTCAGGTGTGTTCAGGAGCTTGTTGTTAGCGTTTGCTTTCTCTCCATTAACCATCACAGAGGCTGGACCCTTGTTTCTGCAGCATCACCCACTGCTCTGTCACTGTGGAGGTTAATGTAACCATCGCATTGTCAGCTCTACTCATGTGTTGATCAGAATTCGTTTCATTATCGTGATATCTTTTGTTTTTCTGGCCTAGATTACGTACGTTTTTTTAAATGTTTTTATTATTATTACTCCAGTTTGAATATTGAAGTTCCTCAAAAAATAGCCAGGATATGTGAGAAATCATGATTCAAAGTCATAAAAAATAGTTAATAATTTAGTAGCAGACAATGTTGAATCAAACCTTTGAGAGACTAAATATCTTCCCCTTTTTCATCTTTGATCACAAAGCAACTAAGATTTCCGTGTCTGTGGTTTGATTTGAATTTGCGCTCGGTTACGTAACATCACATCACATTTATTGAGCCGACACTTTTATTCAAAGCGACGTACAATAAGTGCATTTATCTGGACTGACGTGACAAATGTTTAGTATCCTTATTAATGAATAGGACTTTAGCGTTGACAAATTTGATGCTGTGGAATTAAAAAGAAACGCCCGAGGGCTGGTTTCCGACTTGCTGGGAAATGCCATCAATACTCCGTTTAATTTACTTTCTCATTTACCTAACATGGGCCAGGAAGTGAAGCTTGAAATAGGTTCCCCGACAAAGCATCAGTGGATTGACACCACATCGAGCCTTCAAAACATTAAGGCTTTGTTGCGTTTTTTATTTTATTATGACTTTATTCTTCCTGCTGAAGATGTGCCTCCACATGGTTTAACCACTGAATCGCTCCTCGCACAAACCCTAAACAAGATCGTATTTAATAATAGAATAAGAGGTTATGCTGATTTTATTCTTGTCCTCATTAATGAAATGATTTAATTAATCCACTGCTTCTGTCAAGTTGGCTTCAACTCTCTGTGTGTGTCTATAGCAACGCTGGCTGTGGGCTCCCATGTGAAGATTATAGTGTATATGTGTGCTGCTTTTTCCTCATAGGATTCCTGTTTGGAGGCTGTAGTGTGTATGCTTAATCAACTGAGAAATTAGTGAACATTAAAATATTTTTACGGGAAGCCAACTTTTCATTTGGGCATCCATTGACTAAATCAAATTAGCACTGGGACAAAACACACGTATTATTATTATTTACATGGTAGAAATAAATCTCCACTGGCTGGTGCCTTTGATTCTAAAATGAAATGATTTTCAATTTAATTCAGATATTTGGATAATAATTGGTTTGGATTTAAGGTTGGGAACATTGAACTGCTAGAGTCTGGGATAAAGTTTCAGTAGATTTTCTAATAATGCCTGATTAAATGTTTGATTATATACCTAGTTTGGCTGTAATGCACTCAAATGCTCCACATATTCCACATTTTATTATCACTTGATTACAAGCTGAAAGTCCCATACATTGTTTAATATGGTCTGAACTGAAGATGAGCAATTGGAGCCTTTTCGTAAAAATAAAAAAAAAACAATGTAGGTTGCTAAAGCTTAAGCTGTTAGTCTGTCGTGATGCCAAGAATATGCTTGTGTCTTTTCGCCCACTAGGTCTGTTGTCCGGCTTGCTGCCAGTCTCTTAACTAAGCTAGTGGACAGCCTTGCCCCCAGTATTACTAGTGTTTTAGTGCATGGCAAGCAGGTAAGTGGACACACAGAACGCCTGACTAGTTTACCGTTAGAGCCCGACCGATAGAGGATTTTGAAGGCCGATACCGATACAAATGTTTGTCGATTTAAAAATCCGATATTCCGATATATCGGCCGATATTTTTTTTTTCAGAAACGCGTAACAAAACATTAACAAATTTCCTTAACATTAGTTATTTGTAGTTATTAATGAGTCTTCACTAAAATAATATGATAATGCAGTTTAAAAAGAAACTTGTTTATTTTATCGTCACAACAGAACAGAGGAACATCAAAATATATTAAAGTTCTGATAAATAAAATGTATAAAAATACAAACTTAAGATATAAAACTTAAAGTCCTTTGAACACGAACACAATAACAACAGCAACCAAACACAAAGTTACCAGTATTAAAAGACTTGGTAAGCTTCATAAATATAACTTCAAACAAGACTGGAGACAAATTCTGTCAAGTTCTATGAGGGTGTTTCATCCGTTTTTATTTTATTTTTAAAATATTCATTTATCAGCCATTATAAATGCCGATACCGATAGTTTGGAAAATGCCTAATATCGGCCGATATATCGCTCGGGCTCTATTTACCGTAACTACCCCTTTTGTACAAATGATTTGGGGTTATGTTGGGAAAACGGCATGATTTTAATGTTCACTGATGCAAAGAAATGAAATTAGTGATAGATGATCATAAGCTTCTCATGCCGTCATCCTATGGGAATGAATTGCCAGCTGCATGCTCGTCCCAGCTCGCCTCCTTTGTGTGTGCATGGAAGCTGCAGTCGCAGCAAGCCTTGTTGTCCGGCGTTGAATCCTAATATGCACCGTGCACGTAAGTCTAGACGCACTCCATGTGCCGATTGCTGTGACCCAGGAATTTGTCTGATGCCTCTCCTCCGCGGCGGTTGAGGTTCGGTGCATCATTTCCTGTCAAGTGTTGCTCAGAGATTAGCCTCCTCTTGAGAGTGTCAGTTATCTCGCCTCGTTTTTTACCCTACTGAACAGTTTTAGGAATTTCATTATGCTGAAGTAGCTCAAGGTGTGAATCTGCATATAGATTGCTTACCGGGGGGATCGCTCCTTTCAACATGATTGGAAAAGCTTATTCGAGATTTAAGACGGCTGTGTTCCTCTGCTTACAATAACAGCTCAGTTGGAAGAAATAAGAGTCACCACCCCATTTAGGTCAAATCTGACACTCTTTATATTTCTCATCACGAGTCAAATTCAACAATGCGTCTCCCTTGGTCATTTCCAGACTGGATTTCCAGCTCCAGGCTCTTCTTTTCTCGGTCAGAATCAGTTTAGATGTGAAGATGAATGACACGTCTTCAAAGTGCTGGGATTCATCAGCTGAAGGCGAGGGCAAAAGTGTGCCTTACTATCAGGAAGATTGGTGAGGTGTACTTTTCATGAGATGGCTTTCAAAAGACACAAAAGAGTAATCGTGAGATTTGTAATTTTCTTGCTCGCTTTCATGCGACTCTGGGAGAGGAAGCCAATCTCAGAGTGATTGAACTACTTGGAGGAAGTACCGTGTGCACATGTCGATTCAACGCATTATGTGCATCTGGCACGCAGACTCAGAACTTTACATATGACACAAAGCAATTCCTCTGCTTTACGGAGAACTTTCTAACCGTCTGTGGTTTCGATGTGTGCTCTTTTCCCTGTGTGTGGGCGTTGCTGCCTCTGAATGCCAGGTGACCCTCGGCCTCTTCGGCCAAGAGGAGGAGGTGATCTCCAACCCGCTGTCGCCAGGGGTGATCCAGGGCATCATCTACAGCAAGTGCTCCCCGCAAGGCGGGGAACGGGAGGCCGTGCTTCAGCAGGAGCTGGTCATTCACATCGGATGGATTATCTCCAACAACCCGGAGTTGTTCAGCGGCATGCTCAAGATCAGAATCGGGTAGGAAAATGGTGGAAATGGTGCTGTAATTCTCCTTCCCTAGTTTCCGAAACCTAGAAAGACCGCAAATATATGCGTCCATACAAGCACAGGTATTTTGTTATTTTTTAGTGTATTTATTTGCTCCAAAGGAACCAAACTGCAGTTGTCTTGGAAGTTTTTTGTACTTAAATGGATCAAATCTCCTGAGTTTTTAGTTTTTACTCCTGACATCTCTGTCAAAATCCAAAATCAGTGTAGGAAAAACATCCTGTTCCATCAGACTTGTATTTGATGGGTTATTTTGGGTTATAAAAAAACGTTATTACATTTATTGACAAATGTGAGTTTTCTAACCCTAACCCAAAAATGTGTTTTCTTTATATTCTTGATAAAGTGGGTGGAATGTGTCGTACCTTTCTGGACACATTTTGTGGAGGCATGGAATGATGCTAGTGTCCGGTGTTTTATGTTTTTCATAGATTTCCTTTCAGATCTCCCCGTGACACATTCTTCCTTGTTCTTGTGCGCACGATTCATCTCTCCCAAAATGTACAAAAACTTAGAAATCTTTGGGCAAATTTGCACCGGAGTGCAATTCACAATTACTGTCCCAAGCTAAAATGAAGGATTTCAAATGTGCGTGTCCATATTTTGGGTTTCCAGATGGATTGTCCAGGCCATGAAACATGAGCTGAAGATCAGGGCGGGAGACATGCCGCCCCAGGACATCTACCAGATCTCCCCCAGCGACATCAAGCAGCTCCTCCTGGACGTCCTGCAGCCACAACACACCAACAGGTACTACTTTCTACTCCCACATCCGCCTTTGAAGGAGCAGTGTTGTCCTGTTGCATTTTGTATCGTTCTTTTAAGATTTAAATATTTCATCTTCTCTCTTGCCTACATCCATATCTTATCGTCTGCTGAGGAAACCCAATTTCCCCATGATAATACTACATTTTTATCTCATCTCATCTAATCTAAAACACGCAGACGTTTTCCTCAAGAACAACGGTTTTCATTATATTTCCCCAGTCTCTAAAACTCAGATAACAGTTTGACTCTTGTTTTGGCCCCAGGTCTTGGCTGAACAGGCGTCAGATTGATGGCTCTCTGAACAGGACCCCTCTGGGCTTTTATGATCGTGTGTGGCAGATCCTGGAGAGGACCCCCAACGGTTTTATGGTGGCTGGGACTCACCTCCCGCAGGTACCGGCCTCCCCTGACACTGCTGCAGTAAACACTGTGACCAATGCTGGGTCAAAGGGCAAATGTGTATTTTTGTACAAACAGCTACAGCTAATAGAAACCTGTGTGTTTCTATTCTTTAACATGCCTTACAGACACAAATCTCTATGTTTTGCTGTCTTTTAAAGAGTGTTGCTCACATATATTGGTTGCTCCTGGCTATAATTGCAGAATGGAACCTGTGCTGATGAATGTTAATTGATTTAGACAGTGAAAAAATACCTCATCAATTTCATGTGTTTCTCCATGAACATGAAAATGTATTTCTTTGTTATTTAATTTAGTCCGCGTGTGTAATTGACAACTTCCGGCACCGTGGTTAATTGATTAATCACTTTTCATTATCCTAGTAATTATTATTTGATTACCCAGCAGTCAATGATGTCATTAGTGGTGTGGTGAAGACATTGAGATGTCACAGTTGTTAATAAAAAGATGAATGATAGCTGAATTAGCTGCTTCAGTTTCAGGGTCCCCTTGTTGTTCTCGTCGGCTGCCTGTCACACTGTCATGGTTTACTGGGACGTTGTGTCAAAATCACTCCATCACTTAGAAATCCCACTCAACACCTGAGCGTTTCCTACTGTGACCAGTCAAAACGTTTTCATTGGCTGGCTTGTCTTTGCTACTCCTGTTTCTAGGTTAACTTAAGGTGGAATCAGTGTGATTTACCTTAAAAAAAAACAAAGGTTTGGCATTCTGGCTGTAACGTAAGTACAATCAAATACTGAATATTGAACTTTTTACCCAACCAAAAAGGTGACAATGAACCTTCATGAAGTAAAAACACACTTCATGACAGGTATCGCCGTGGTAATTACCTGTCAATCACAAAGTAGTCGCACCCTAAAGCATATCGAACTAAATGAAAATCTTAATCATACATTTTTGTATTTAAAAAGACTTGAAACTAGCGATTACTGACGAGAACATAAACTCATGGTTACAATGTTTACTGACATAATAAATCAAGTGAGAAGTCGGGTCACTTTCATGCAATCAAACTTGTTTTTGGAACCACAGGAGTCGCCCCCTGATGGCCAGTAGAAAGAATGCAAGTCTGATACACTGAAACATAGATGATAAAGCTGGAGTGCAGGACTTTTGTCTCCCCTTCTGGGAAGAGATTAATGACACAAACACTGTTGATGTTGCTTTGGACTTATACCTGGAGGTGAGCAGTGTTATCTCCCTCCCTCCCAGAGTGTTTGTCTCTGTTGTTCACTTTCTCTTTTTTTCCTTAATCCTTGTTCTGGAAACCAAGTTTCTTTTTTATCTAGAACATCCACTCCAGGAATTCCCCCCAAAATCCTGTTCACACTACAATATATATTGATTTAGAAAAACTCATTACTTCCTTAACTTTTTTAACACCTACTGGAGATACACAGGTTTGTAGTTCCCACGAGGAGGAAGATCCTACAACCCTTCTTTTGTGCTCACCATGATGGAGGCAGATGTTTCGATGTCACACTTTAATCAGGACAAAATAATTAAAAAGGATACTTCTAACAACCCTGTGATAATGTTATACTGCTGGCAAACACACATGATTTACAGTATCCAGCAGCTGACACTCACATTCTTCATCTCTCTGCAGCAACCGACGCTGTCCGACATGACCATGTATGAGATGAACTTCTCCCTGCTGGTGGAGGACACCCTGAAGAACATCGTCCTGCCTGAGTACAGACAGATCATAGTAGAGGTAACACCAACACCACCGAAATGCACGGATGGAACAGCGTCGTAGCTTACTCAAATCAAATTAGACGTGTATGGATTTGTTCTCAACATGTCGGTGACTTTGCCCACTTTAATCTGGCATCAATGACATATCTCAGTTGAAGCACCACAGCTTGTCCACAATCAAGCAGTGAGGATATTAAACATCTCCACTCCTAACAATTGTTTAAGATTGATTTGAAATGTCTTCGTGGTTAGGATAAAGTGCGGTTTAGGCCTTTAAAAAAAGAGGAAATACTCTGTTCTTAGTTTGTGACACCCCTGTCGTTTGTCCACGGTGTAGTTGCTGATGGTGGTGTCCATCGTGCTCGAGAGAAACCCGGAGCTGGAGTTCAGCGACAAGGTGGATTTGGACGGTCTGGTGAAGGAAGCCTTTAGCGATTTCCAGAGGGATTGCGGCCGCATCGAAGGCAAAGAGAAACAGGTGGAGTGCTTCCCTCTAGGCTGTGACTGATCAGTCACAGCCACTATCAGTCACAGCCTAGTGACTGATAATTTCACATTCTCCCATTTGAATGTGACCTGAGTGTCAGACTGGAAAATATCTCATCACCCTTCTGTTACACTGATAATTAAACTAAAGCGCTAGGTTAATTGAATGCTGTTCAAAAGCCAAATAGAAACACTAGCTGATATTATCCAATTTGTTATTACATTTTTCTTTTTAAAGTCATAGCATGTCATTTCTGAAATTACTTGACGAGCCTTTTCATCCACCGCCAGGATGGCATGGAGGCGTTCTACAACACACCACCGGTGGGAAAGAGAGGCACCTCCAGCTACCTGACCAAGGCTGTTATGATCCTGTTGCTGCAAGGGGATTTCAAGGCCTGCAAGGACGACCCGTGCTCTGTTAGCTAGATTTACAACGCTGTGACCCCTAAGCCCAGCATGCTGCTGTGTAGTCAGAAAACGGTCCAGCAACAGCTACTGAGTATCCATCACTTGTATTCAGAGGATAACCTCTAAATTCTCCAATCCTCCCTTCGGCAGGACTCCGCCCGCTCCTACAAGCTCCATTTTTTCTGAACTTTAGCCTCAACAGTAATATAAGCCTCAATTAGCCTCGATTGTTATACATCCACCTGTTTAATACAAAAACAAAAATGTAAGTTATTGGGGAAATACTCGCAATATCTTGTTTGTTTTATCTCTACACGTTTTTGTTCAGTATTTATTAGCCTAGTTATTTATTAGCCTACCATTGGTGGCTACTAGTCATGTCAATTGTCACATAACTAGCAAGAGTTGCTACATACCGTAACTGGCTAGCTGTTTGGGTATCCTTTACCTGGATGCCGTAAATCAGCACGTCTGCACTTTGCACTAAGGCTTAATGTACTAAACATCCACCAGGCGTGCTCACTAGTACCTTCTTAACCTTTACATCCTTTTGTTGCAAGAGTTCAGACTCCTAGCTCTGTTGGGTATTGAAATTAAGCTTATAATAGTGATATTAATTACCATAGATGGCCAATTATGTCAAAAAGTCACCAAGCCACCTGTTATCTTGCCCTTTCTCCAATAATAAAGGTTTTTCTCGTACCATCAAAGTATAAACAGGTTGAAGGAAATATCTTAGCTTAGCATGAAAGCTGCAAATGAATGTCCAAAGGCATGCTAAGCTAAGCTAAGCTAGCTAGTATGCCTGTAGCATACAGACATGATTGGTATCAACCTTCTCGTCTAAATTTCCCTGTAATGAAATGAACCAGCACTTTTTGGAAAATTACGAACAATTTCTTCTTCTTCTTTTTTTTTTTTTTGCTTAAAAATCAAATTTAAATGTATTTTTATTGGCTTTTGTGTAACAAAAATAATGCAACTATGAACTCAGATATAAGTTGCACCTCACCAGCAATAACCTATAAGCTGTTACATAGCAATTAATCAGTACAAGGTCAAGTTGTATATCAGCAGCAATGTACCTTAAATTGATCCATTTGTCTCCCGGGGGCCTTTAAATGCATCACATATGCATCACATATATAGATATGTCGAATAGAAAAGTGGGTTAATCTGCCATTATTTCTTACAAGATCCATCAATACAAATTTATGAATCTTTATATGGTTATCATCATCTAAGCTGTACGTGGGTCTTTGGAAGGTTTGGGAGGTTTTAGAAGTTTTGAGAATAATAGGGATATAGGGAGGGATATTTAGATTTTATGCTGCATTAGACAGTATATCCAGCTGAATTTGTTTGGTGTTTGTTGTACTAGGTTGAGTTTCTCTTAGTGAAACGCTGGAGCCTCTTACCTCTGTGCATGCTCAGTCTGCCGCATGACAATAGGTGCTGTTTGCCATAATCATCATGACGATTTCTCTGAATGTTACAAGCTGGAAAATAGAGTTTCTGAGAGGCCCGTTTTGCACAGTAGGGCTCTGCATGACAATGACTACTGCTCATCTGTAGTCCTGGGACTGAGGACCCTTTAGAAAAGGCTGTTGTGTTCAATGTGGGCAACAGTGCAGACTGCTGTCATCCTTAGGTAGAAATTCTAAAAGACTTATTTTAAAGCGTGCCGCTCTGAATATCATCACTGTGATGAATCCGCCCAACCTTGTCACTGTGTGAGTGTGTGTGTTGTTTACCATTGTCAGATTTTTAATGCAATACTGTAGTTTCAAAGAATAAAATGATCCTGGAAACTATTGATATTTCCCTCTTTTATAAACTGTACATGCGAGTATATAAAAAGTGTGTTTTCATTATGCAGCTGCCTCTGTAAAACCTCCCCTTTTATTCTACAGTGTGAATATGACATTTAATTGCTTTACATGAAGGAAAACTCACTTCTTCCTTGGTTTAAACTGCAGCAGAAATGGAGCGTGACTGTCACAGCCCTGAGTGTTTGGCATCCAATCGGATCCTACCAGTTACACCCACTTATGCCGCCCGAACCCCCCTTATCAATCTGCATCTCACCACTGAGGCCGCGTGTGCTGTCTGCAACACTGGCTAACTGAGTGGCAGAGAGAGGTGGAGAGGTGGGCGACAGCCAGGGCAGAAGACGAATGAGCTCCAACTCACACTGAATATATCCAATCCAACGTACATGCTGGTGAGAACAGATCGTGCCTGTCGTGTTAAATACTCTCTTTCAGTGAGAAGTATCCAAAATAAGTTAGTTTATGACATTAAAGCTACTATAAGGAACTTAAATATGGTGCTGTTTTTGGTTTCTGAGCACCAGATTCCTTTTAGAAAGCCTCTCATTAGCAGGGTCTGACAGTCTGACCCACGCAGCCCTGGTTCTGGTTCTCCTGTACTTCCTTTCTCTCCGGTGGGCCCATCGATACGGCCTGGGCCCTCCAGCATCATGGTATCGATGTTGGCTCGCTGAGGCGATCGTCCAAGCAGTGAGGCTGGGTGGAGGAGGAGGGGCCGCAGCTGTTCACCTGCCACAGAGCTCTAACTACAGGTTGACGGGGGCGGCGAAGCCAGATCTGTGTCTGTCCGTGGTGGAGGCCACACTGAAGGAGTATCTGGTGAGCTGTGAATGGTTTTGTCTGATTTCTGACCCTTCGACAGCCATTAAGAATAACTGTAAATAATAAAATAAGACAATATTCCTTCTGATGGGTCATAACGAGGCATCAGTATTAAATTGAAACTGTGTAGAATCCAGTGTTTTTGCAGCTTGACCCATCGTAGGTACAGAAAGTCAACATATTTCAGCCTCTGCTGCTTTGATTTTGAAGATTTATTTTTAAAATATACACAATCTATAATTATATATTCTATAAGCAAAATAATAATCTTATAAGCAAAAAGCACTGAGAGGTCTCCTGATACGGTCCTTGGTGTAGCACAGTTCTGCTGTTTCCTGTGCATTAGGAGTATATGCCCCATTTGTCCACTAGGGTGCAGCAGAGGTCAATAAGAGAGGTTTAGTATTTATTCTTAGAAAAGAAATCAGAGCAAACAGTAAAATGGAAGATAGGGAATGGAGCGTTAAATGATGTGATCTCACGTGATCTGGTGTGTTAAACCAGAACATGAATTATGCAGTATATTGTTTTATACATTACATCCCCAAATGGATAACTATGTGACTGCTGCTGTACAGAAATGCATTCTGATCAATGAATGAATCCTCAAAGACATAATGCATTCTCCCTGTGCTGCACCTTATGGATGATTGATGATGAATTCAACTCAGAAAACAGGTCAGGTTTCACTTATTCTCTGACCAAAGTGCACACGGGGTGAGAGGTCAGCGTGCTTTTGTCTTGTCGGGTGCTGGCAGGAGGCCCTGCTGTTGGGCTGAATGGAGATTAACATGGAGGGACAGGCAGGCCTAACAATGTTTATTCCAAGACTGTGGAAAATATATCACATATGTATCACACCTCCTGCTAAAACACCATATTAATGAATGAATGAATGCATTGAGGGTAACCACTGGGGAATTATACAGCCGATCATCAGTCATAGGTGGGTGGTGTTTCTGACAAATCCCATGGTTCTATGGCAATGTTGAAGTTCAAGACTGACATTTGTTGGCTGGGTGACCATCATGTTTCTCTACAGAACCTCCTGGCTTCTAGAAGAATGAATCTTTAATCATTTTATGATCCCGACGTTTCTTCTGGGATCCATCATGACGTTGACATTTCTGTGAAAGCAAACTCACTATTGGATTGAGTGCCAATCCGAATATATATATATCGAAGCATGTTGGCGTCTTTAGTCTTGTTGCAGGCGATAAGCTCTGCCAAATGCAGAAGCAAAGTTACCACTGCAGACAAAGACATGACATTGAGTGCAATTAAGTAGGCGATTGTTGTCTGAAGGGCAGCAGGACCGCAGTGCATTGTGGTTCTCTGAAGCAGTGTGATGTGTTATGACATACTGGTTCGGCTGTGGCCCCATAACTCAGCATCAGTCATCAAGAGAGGCAAGGTGACACGCATCCATCAATATCTCATATAAGAGATGGCAGCAGGACCAGGCACATACATATACACAACACCGACCTTGACTAGGCCATATTCTCTCTCTCTCCCTCTCTAATCATGGCTCAACTTATGTACAACACGAGACGATAACAGTACTTTATTTTGTAGAACAAAGAGGGAGACTCAATCCATTAAATATGGTCTAAACATTCATGGCATCACGGAGGCGATGCCTTATATGATTATCATTGTATAGTCTGTCAAAAAAGCCATTAAAGTCATAGTTTAGTTTATTGAAAAAAAGATTATGGTATAGAAGGTTAAAAAAATTTTTTAGAGATATTTGAAAAAAGTTATAAAAGAGTCATTAGGATGCTACTATAATACATTACTATAGAATTTATAGAAAAAAGTAATAATATTGGTTGTTAATTAAATGTAAAAAGTAATTTTAAAGTCATAGTTTGTCAGAAAAAGTAGGTAAAAAACATTTAAGTTTGTCTAAAAAATGGTCTGCTTTGAAATTAGAGTATAGGATCTTCATGAAAAAAATAATCGTCTTTTCCTCTTCAACAATACTATTATTAATACTATTAGACTATTTACAACAAACTATAATATGACTTATTCATGACTTTTTTAGACTTATTATACTACAGCCACGTAATAATTGTAAACAGCACTAGAACACAATATTACTTGGCTCTACCCAATCCTATTTCGCTTCTCTTGCACTCTGTTGAACGGTTGTCATGCCCTCCTGTGGCCAAACGAGCACACTGCATGCGTCTGCTGAAATGTAAGCAGAACTTCAGAGGAACAAAGCCAGAGTTGAGCAAACGTGGGAGGATTAATAGCTTTTTGACATACTATACTATTACTTTTTTATAGCTTTGATATATACCGTCTTTAATACTTCCTTGAAAAATATTAACATTACTTTTCTCAACCTTTTGACCTGGTTTTCCTTTATGACTATTTGACCTACGGTGGCTTTTTAAAACGTTTTCACTGTAATACATTTGTATTTTTCATACTGTTACTTTTTCAGAACTAGTATTACTTCTACCGGTATGTTACATAACTTAATATACTGCACTATTTATTTTAGTTTGCCACATATCCTTAAAGATATTTCCCCCAATACTACGACTTTTTCCTCAACATTTAATTGACTTTCCAACTATTTTTAAACAGCCAATATACTATGCTCCCCCCCCCCCTAAATACTATAAAATGGTGTTCGATATACTTTGACCTTAAATAACTGCTTTCAACACCATTTCATGCTTCTGACTTTACGAACTATTAGATTTACCATCACTTTTCTTCTTCCTGCTCTAATGGTAAAACTCCAGTGTTTCAATATAGTAGATATATTTTAGAGTATGGAATGAGTGAGTATTTAAATGAGGCACCATATTGATCATATAGCATTGTTTGGCATCGGTCTGAATAAAGTTCTTACCACACGGACTACAAAAATGTGCAAATTTAAATCCGTTCACTGAAATAAAGACAACTGAATGACTTCATTTTAATTTATTGTTTGCATGAACAAAGAAAAATACAATCATGTAGCTCACTGGAATGCAGAATTGAACATTTGAACAATTGAGGAGACTTGAACATTGCTTCCTTCTGGGAACAGGAACGTAACAGTGCAAGCTACAGATGTTCAGGGACCTAGTACTCCTCGCCTTCATCCTCCTCCCCGACGCTGTCGGTGCCCACCTCCTCGTAATCCTTCTCCAGGGCAGCCATGTCTTCTCTGGCCTCTGAGAACTCGCCCTCCTCCATCCCCTCTCCAACGTACCAGTGGACGAAGGCCCTCTTGGCATACATCAGGTCGAACTTGTGGTCGAGTCGAGCCCAGGCCTCAGCGATGGCGGTGGTGTTGCTCAGCATACAGACTGCCCTCTGCACCTTGGCCAGGTCTCCTCCAGGAACCACAGTGGGAGGCTGGTAGTTGATGCCCACCTTAAAACCTGTGGGACACCAGTCCACAAACTGGATGGTGCGCTTGGTTTTGATGGTGGCGATGGCAGAGTTGACATCTTTGGGCACTACGTCACCGCGGTACAAGAGGCAGCAGGCCATGTACTTGCCGTGGCGAGGATCACATTTTACCATTTGATTGGCTGGCTCGAAGCAGGCGTTTGTGATGTCGGCCACCGACAGCTGCTCGTGATAGGCCTTCTCTGCCGAGATAACTGGGGCATAGGTGGCCAGAGGAAAGTGAATACGAGGGTAGGGCACCAGGTTGGTCTGGAACTCGGTCAGGTCCACGTTCAAGGCACCGTCGAAGCGCAGGGAAGCGGTGATTGAGGAGACGATCTGGCCAATCAGTCGGTTGAGATTGGTGTAGGTGGGGCGCTCGATATCCAGGTTCCTGCGGCAGATGTCATAGATGGCCTCGTTGTCCACCATGAAAGCGCAGTCGGAGTGCTCCAGGGTGGTGTGGGTGGTCAGGATGGAGTTGTAAGGCTCGACCACAGCTGTGGACACCTGGGGGGCTGGGTAAACGGCAAACTCCAGCTTGGACTTCTTGCCGTAGTCGACAGAGAGGCGCTCCATCAGCAGAGAGGTGAAGCCAGAGCCTGTTCCTCCTCCAAAGGAGTGGAAGATTAGGAAACCTTGGAGCCCTGTGCACTGGTCAGCCTGAAAAAAAAAGAAAAAAGGAAAAATGGCTTTTAATTCTCATGATCAATAAGAGTTCTCAATTAAAAAAATGAAAATGCATGACAAGTGCAGCCGTTTTGAGAATTTGAGCTAACCAGTTTGCGTGTCCTGTCGAGGACCAGATCAATGATCTCCTTGCCGACCGTGTAATGACCTCTGGCATAGTTGTTGGCGGCGTCCTCCTTTCCGGTGATGAGCTGCTCCGGGTGGAAGAGCTGGCGGTAGGTTCCAGTACGCACCTCATCTGAAGAGAAACAAGAATACTGGCTTACTCAGAGTCTCTGCTTCACTCTACAATTTCTGATCCATTTTGGAGGCACTACAGATGCTAAAACAGCTGGTTACTGAGGCCACAAATATGTTTATTATAAGAAACTAGCTCTAAATAGTGAATTATTTAAGCCAGCTAAAGCACTAGTTTTAATAGCCGTTCCCCTATTGAATAATATAAATGTTACCTATGACGGTTGGCTCCAAGTCCACAAAGACTGCTCTGGGAACATGTTTGCCAGCTCCAGTCTCGCTGAAGAAGGTGTTGAAGGAGTCGTCTCCGCCTCCAATGGTCTTGTCACTTGGCATCTGACCATCGGGCTGGATGCCGTGTTCCAGGCAATACAGCTCCCAACACGCATTGCCCATCTGGGCTCCGGCCTGGCCGACATGCATAGAAATACACTCACGCTGCAAAAAGAAAAAAAGACAGTTCAGTTAACCTGCTCGTGACGGAGGCAAAAAAGCTTAAATGCTGATGCCATCACATGAAAATGCAGTCAATATTTGCATTTTAGAGACACCGAGTGTTTTTCTGCCACATCAAGCAATGCATACAGTACATACAAAATGGCTACCATTTGGGGTTTTGTCCCTCTCCCCTAAAAATCTAGTAATATCCATCCGTGTTCAAATTGTGCTATGTGTCGTTTGATTCGATAACCCCTAGCCTCGGGTGATTGGTTTCTACAGGCTTGTAAAATTGCGTCTGCCGAGTCACGTGGTCTGTTGCTGCAGACCTGTGACGGGTTAAATCTGCTCTCCTGCCACGCCCAGTCTGAGACCGGGCAGCAAGGGCGGTTAAAGAAAAAAAATCCAACAGGGAGGAGAGTTAAAAATCCATACAAGCAGGAAGACGCACTCCTCCCTGCCCCCACAGTGCTGCAAAGCCCTACCGCCGTGTAGTTTTCACGGACAGGGCGTTATCTGATGGCGCCGGCTAACGAGTTTAGCGCGTAGCAGTTACAAACGTCCGTTAAAGAGTTCCATTCTATTGCGGCGTTAACCATAGTCGACTGTTGGGAACAAAGGCAGTTTCCAGCTAGCGGTACCGGTTAAAATGGTGTGCCGTTGTTCAGCATGGGTACATAACGGGATTAAAACGGCCGAATCTAACGGTTTCACGGCGACATCATCGTCTATTCGCTTGAAACTGCGCCAGAAGGATAACTACCGGTAGTTTGGCCTACATCTTCGTCACATACATTAACGGACGCGGTTTTATAACCGAAGACAATCTGATTTATGGACGTTTACACAGTTACACGGATTTTGGGCGTTTATTTAATACATATCGATATTAAATATTTAACCATTCGAATGAAGCATTTAATTTTAGTAGCTAAACGCGATTTTTGCTGCAACAAAAGACACAATATATTTATAAATATGATTTTAAAAACGTTCCGCTTATATTAAAATGCAATTTTGACTCAATACTCACCATTTTTGCGGCTGATTTTTTTTCCCCTTCTTTCCGACGTCGAAGAATCGGTTGCTGAAGCGGTTGTGCGGGGCGGAAGTGGAGCTGTTGGATTTATACGTTTCGAAGGAGGCGGAGCCAAAGCCGCGGTTTGAATTTCTTATCGGCGGGAGCGAACGTTGGGCGTTGCTGCTTTCAAATACGGCTCGAAATATTCAGACTCCTAACATTTAGCTGCGTCATCTGAAATTTTACATTTTTATTATCCTTTGTTTTAGTGGCAACGTAGTCCCAATCTGTGTCTTTGCCTTTAGTCATTATTATTACATTTGAGATGTAAGTATAGTTGATTACATCAAACTATCAGAAATAAGTATTTTAAGGTCGAGCTCTTTGCTGAAAACAGTGACTTCTGAGACTCAAATGATATATAAAATCTAAATAATAAATATGATGATGATGATGATTATCTAGAGCACAATCTAGAGTTAAGCTTCTCTGGAAGTATTGAGTGAAATCTGAACTGTAACACTTTAACATTAAACCCTGCAAACATATCAAACTCTGCTTTATTGTGAGGCACTAGAAGACAGGAGAGGTACCTGAAGGCAGCAGAGGCATGTTCATCATTGTGTTGATCACCTTTACTTATAACACTTTTTCATAATTTTGGGAACTGAAGATATCAAATGTTGCCGTTTTGCTATTAGAATTTTTTTTCCCATTCTTACTGTGTGTTAAGTGACAACAGTTTTCCAAAATATATGTATTGTGACATTAGCATGATGGGTTTTTTGGCAGCTCGAAGGTCATGCGCATTCAACAACGGTTTCCAACCTTTCAATTTATGCAATTAAATGTCTCCAAATTCTCGGCATCTTTTCACAATATTGTGTACGGTAGCGTTCAAAAGACCTAAATTCTCTGCAATCTTGCATTGAGAACTGTTCCATTTGAATTTAATAACTATTCTGAAATTGTGGCACAAAAAGGTGAGCCTTTTATACCCAATCATAATACCCTCACCTGTAACCAATTAACCTGCTTATTGTGGAATCTTCCATCTAATTTATTATCTTATTTTGTGTCCGTCCCAATTTATTTGAGTGTGTTGCAGGCATCAAATTCTAACGTGGTATGTATTTAAAAAATACAATTAAGTTGGTCAGTAAAACTATTATCAGATCTTTTCTTTGTACTTTTGTCACCTCGTGTGAATTTACACATCACATATTTACTTGTTTTTATTGCATTTTAGAAAATATCCCAACTTTTCTGAAAATGGGGTTTGTAATAAAAAAAATCAGGGATTATGACCTCCCATTTTTTTATTAATGTAAATAATACAGTAATGAAGACAGAAACCTTATCCTACCATCACTCAAGAATCCTGGTTTAATCCCGAGGTATTTGTGTTATGTAAGGCTTTGCATGCTGTGTGGAGGAATTAGGCTTAATGTTCAGTGTTTGTCAAGGAGGTGAAGGGAGTTAATGCAGCAGTGTGATCGAGGGTTGTGTTGTGTTGACACCGACAACAAAGTAGCCCGCACCAACTAAAACATGTCTCAGTTTATTGTTCCACGATGAAGACACAGGAAGGCTGATCTAACTGACTCGGAATGAATTCATTCAAAAATAACATTAGTGTCTCATTTTAAACACAGAACACGGTCAGATTACATTTTAGTAAAACCACATTAGTGTCCACAAAAAGTCTTTGTGGTTTTATTACATATCTGCCCTACTCCGATCTCATGACACCAGGCTCAATGCCCCCCATAAGGCCTGAAGCCCTGAACCCTTAACCGATGTCACCTGGTGAATGGGTGAGAGCGAGAGGCTGCAAGGGCTTGAAAATATTACGTTGATGACACCAAAGGTTTACTTTTTAGTTTATGCTTTTAGTTTATGCTTTTTAGTGCTTGTTCTGAACATCTTCCAGGTGGTAATTGTCAAATAATCCATCCATCGTCCACCGTTTATCCTGTCAGGGTCGCGTTTTTGTCAAAACAGTAATACGCAAAATGAAAAGAAATTGTTGATGAATGAACCACATGTGTAATATCCTGCTTTTCATTCCTCTGATTTCATGTTTTCATGCTCCGTCTATAATCCCTAATGTTAATGTTTCGGTGTAAATGTAACGAGGCTCAACACACCCATGTGTATCCTCTTACCTTTTCATAATGCCTCCAGGGTTTCCACTGCTGACCCATGTTGGACGTCACAATGCTATGAATTGTGGATAATTCCCTCAGGAATCAGAGGTTCTTTTGCATGCACCCTTTCTTTAATCCATTCTCTACATTTAAGTACCAGCTCACTTCTCTGGCCACCACACGATCGCTGCACTTCACCTCCGCCGATTTCCCTCACTGTGCTCTCAACATCATCATTTCAAAAGTATGATTAACCTTGTGCTGTGCACCAGCAGCCCATGGTGCATTTTATGTCATGTTTTGTTTTTTTTAATATCTGTAACATGATTGAAATAAATAAATGTAAAATGAAATCAAATTGTTATCACTGTCCCCTCACATTTACAATTTATATATGCCTGCATGAAAGTAATTAGTAAACAATTACTAAATCAAATATGATCGCCTCACAGCGAGAGGGTCCCGGGTTAGATTCCCGGGTCGGGTTCAAGTTGGGGTTCCTTCTGTGTGGAGTTTGCATGTTCTCCCTGTGTAAGCGTGGGTCTCTGGCTTCCTCCCACAGTCCAAAGACATGCAGAATGGGGATAGGTTAATTGGTGACTCTAAATTGCCTGTAGGTGTGAATGTGAGCATGAATGGTTGTTTGTTGTTGTCTATATGTCAGCCCTGTGATATACTGGCGTCCTGTCCAGGTGAACCCTGCCTTCGCCCAATGACAGCTGGGATCGGCTCCAGCCCCCCCATGACCCTGAATACAGGATAAGCGTTAGACAATGGATGGATGGATGTTGTCTGTTTTCATGAACGGCTGGGGTGTTCTTCAATTTAAACGTTGAATTGAAAGTGTGCAAATCGCAAGGTCATTGGGGAAGATCTCCTTTCCTTTCTTAAAGGAAGGTTTACTATGCTAGATATGAAAGGAAGACTACCACTTAGATACTTCCGGGTCATTTATTCCGTTAGGAACCTCCCTAAGCAAAAAACACTTTTCGACCGCAGCACCTGATGGGGTTTTTTGTGTCCAATTGCCAGTTCCACACTCAGCCCAGTAGGTGGCGGTAATGCATCTTTAAGTTGGTATGCCAACCGAAGAAGAAGAAGAAGAAGAAGAAGAAGAAGAAGAAGAAGACGGGTCAAATATTTATGCCAAAGAAACTACTAAATGCAAAAAATAACCAAAAACAATACAAAGGGTAAGACACCAGCAATTTATATTTAATGAAGCGGATACTCACGTTATATGTTGGCGCTAGCTGCTAGCTAACGTTAGTTACGTCACTAGTTTATCCGTTCATTCCATCGTTGTTTACTCTGTTACTACTGCTGCTATAATATATTTGGTAGTTGCTTGTTCATAATACTGTTTGTTCTTTGTTTGTGTTTCTAGTCTACATCGAATGACACTTCAGCTCAAAAATCATCCGTGAATGAGCATGATGGAACATATTTTTATTTATATTTCTCAGTAATGTGACACATACTAGGATTACTGGTGCTCCTGTTCAGTAATGTTACACTGAATAACTTTATTATGTTGAAAATTATGTGAATTCAAAATGTAATTTTGTTGTAAGAATTGTACATAAATAAAAGTTCTATACTTTTCAAAGTTTTTCACATTTTCTGTTCCTGTTCCACATTGTTTAAGTACAGAGGATGTTTAATAATGAAATGTTTCCAGCAGGAGTGTAAAACAGTGAAAAGGTTTTTATTTTTAATTATTTTGTAGAAGCCACTTGTAACCATTTTACACAGCAGAGAAGAACAGTTACAGTCCAAGGTCTGTAGTCTTTAAAAAAAAGAGAGGATGAAACAGTTTGGGAGATAACAGACTTAAAGCAACAAACTCTATATCATAGCAATATAATTGAACTCAATTATATTAGTTGTAACTGGCATGTTTTTACCCTTCTCTGCTTTCTTAAAATAGCAAACTCACTAAAGCGGTCTGGCATTGTTTTGAACTTTAATATTCACAGTACAGTACTAAGTGGCATGCGTAACATGTTGTACTTAAAAGTGACGAAATAAACCAAAAGACAATGCATTCACTGTAAACAAGTTAACTGCTGTAATTGCTTCTGGATAAAAAAAACAACTAACAACTTTCTCAAGAAAATGCAACTATATGCTTACTCTTCAAGGAAAATAAATAAATACAATGGTATTATTTTGGTTCACAAAAAATGCAACATGCAAGACAAACATCACTGTTTCAAATGCCACCCCTTTCTTCTTTTATACAAAATAAATACAAAGTTAAAAAAAAATCAAAATATTAAATAGGAACGTAAATAATGACAGAATGAGCACAGCAACCAATTACAAGATAATAACAATGGAATAAAATGCATTTGAATCGTTTCTTTTGAAAAATCTGTACTAACATTTCATAGACAAAATTCAAAAATAAAATACATTCATTCAGGCACTGGCTTAGAAATGACCCCACTTTTCCACTTTAGCCTCAGAATCTGTCATCTGTAGTTTCTGGAGGCATATTTGTTGCATCACTGTTAGATATCTGATGGCCAATTTTGTTGCTGATACAAATATAAATGGTAATACAGATAATGTTATCATGCAGACATGAACAGATACCTTTGTCTTTTCTTCATTTTCCTCTTCTCTGCTCCAGGTCCTTTTAAGCAACATTGATCATTTTTGTCCGGTTTCAAAGTTCAATTCAGTCCGTGACTTTCGCTGCAGATAATGTGACGTCAGCTCTAAGAGCAGCAGCAGGAGTTTAATAAAATCAGTGTAATACTTTCAGAACAATTGTATGATTAACAATACTATTGACAAAAATCTAAAAAAAAAAAAGAACTTTTCCAGGACATTTGGAGCGTTCTTGGGCGCCCCCTGGTGGCTGCAGAGGCCCTAGACCAAAACTTAGATCGCACAAGGTTTGGCGGCTCTGCTGCCTGTATCAGAAAACCTGTATGTTTAATGATAATTCCATCTTTTTTTATTCTCTTTCTTCTTTAAAATGTCAGTCTGACTCATTCAATTTTAAAAATATAAAATATGTTTTCCCTGTATATCAATGAATCAGTGATAAGGAAATGTCATGCAGAGCTACCTACCCCTCACTGTAGTACTCTGGGTGGGACCAGGTCCTGTGCTGCTCTTCAGGCATTGGCCAGTTGCTGCGCGTGTTGCTGGGGCGACGGATATGCTGCACCTGCCGTTTCTGCTGCATGGCCTGACTGACGCCGGCAACGTAACGTGCAAACTCCGGGTCAGAGCCAACTGCGCATGGAAAAGGGGGATAAACGCATCCATGAGTTTCTGACGCCCTCAGCTTTTCTCTTTGGCTCCCTGGAGCTCAATCCGTTTAGCCAGACTGTCGACCATAGCAGAAAAATCACAATAGCTGTAAGTCAACTCCGCACAATAGACCTCGGCTGCAATCAAAAGAGTCTGCTGCTCTGTAAATAGCAACTGACAGACTAAATTCAGCAGAAATGGTCAACTTGCAGTGAACAGCTGCTCACACAGTCTGACCCACATTGATTATGTTACTCAGATCAGGGTCCAACATTGTCTGAAATCTGCTGGAATAGTTACATGATAGCTGCATACATTTAAAAACACATCTGCCATACTGAATGCACTGAAATAAGTAATACAAGTAGTAATAAGTCATACAAAAATACTAAACAAATATTTCTATGTAGTCCAGCCTTGACACACTTCTGACAATCCTTATTATTTCCTTGCAATTTGCTCTCTTGACACCCCTTCAGAGCATGTATCCCCATAACTACATTTTACTGTAATGTAATGATGTTGCCTTGTGTGTAATAATCTTTGTATCATTGTCCCTTCATGTTGTTGTCAACTGATGCCTGCAAACAAAGTTCTGTTATGGGACAATAAAGGTTTGAATTTATGAGTAACCTTGCAGTAAGCTGGATACCTACTGCAAGCATTTTAATGGTTATACTTGGATTGTATGGACACTAATTATTCTGGACACTTAAATTAGTCTTTTGGTTTCATAAAAACACTGATTAGCTGCTTTTTTTATTTAAAAAAATAAAAAAAGTTGTCAGCAAAGTTCCTGGCCTGCGTCAGATAAGAGTCATATTATAATATATATATATATCAAAAAAGTTCATGTCAAAATAAGTCAAAAAGCAGCCTTAGTATAGTTTATCCAAAAACGGTCATAGATCTGTTGAATGGCATGAAAAAGTCAGTTTAGTTTATTGGAAAAAGGTTTATGTATATAAGGTAAAAAAAAATAATTGTATAATATTTTGAAACAAGTTATGAAATACTACTATAGTACACTGCTATAGTATTTATCTAAAAGAATAATATCGGTCGTTAGAAGTAAAGAAGTCATAGTATGTCAGATTGGTCCCCATCATTGAGGACATGGCAGAAATCAGGTTGTAGCTGTCGCTGGCTAAAATAAAACTATAAACACATGTCATTTATCCTCAGAATAACAATCTGCATGTATTCTTACTTCTGGACCAAGATCTCCTTCATACCTGGAGACAAACAGACACATCACTCAAATGTCACTATAACCGCCAGATTGGTCCGAAACGAATCCAAATGCAAACCAAATTAGTGGAAAGCTCAATTTCTAATTTAACCATTAACGTATACGGTGAAGCTCTCCGTTACATCAATGCTCTCTGATACCTGCTATGATAGTATGACTTTTTTAGGACCCACTATTCTACATTTTTTGCACCCACTTATTCATTGTAAACAGAGCAGTAGGATACATTTTTTTTATTAGCCTTGTTCACCATACTCTATTCCATTTCACTTCTCTTGCACAGTTCTGTCATGCACTCCTGTGGCCAAACCTGCCCACTGCATGCATCTGCTGAAATCAAAGCAGAACTTAAAGGTTGAGTAGGTCATTCTGTCCAGAAACACCTCGTTATATTACTTGAAATCATCGTAACATACTGATAGCAATGAATATATTAAATGCTCAGACAAACACACAAAACGTCATCTGTGGCCGTGGCAGGACCAAAAACTCCCATCCAATCAAAAAAGCTGGGCCGGAGAAAATAATTGGATGGCCGGCCTTCCCGTCAACGCTTACTTCCTGATTGCGAACACACTGCCGATCTCGAACACTCGTTTGGCGTTCTGGGGGAGCGGCTCTGAACGAAGGGGATGCGTTCAAAGTCAAAGTCTCCAAACCTACTCAACCCTCAAGCTTCTCTGGAATTATAGAGTGAATTCTTAACTATATATATCAATATATAATGTGCATTATATATTATTTCTGTTATACATTTACAGTGTTCATTTGTGATATTCAAGAAATTTTAAGAATACAACTAAAGATCCAACTATTATTTGAATTGCTGCAAAGCATGACGTAAACAGCAACATGTGATCAAGCAACTCAACTCTCACCCTCCACTACTTTGTGTAACTCAATGAGCTTGTTGTGTGGACCTCCACACCTCAGTCTGCTAGTACTTCAAATATTGCTATTAATTGAATGGAAGGTTTGGTGATAACCCAAAAGAAATTCAACTCTGCCGTGTTTGTCTGAAAACAAGCAACAACCTATAATGTAACTTAAACCTAATCCAATTATAAGATGCAAGTGAAGCTACAAAAACCCAGGGAGAAAAATAAAAATCATGTTCAGGACAATGAAATGAACTGTTAAACTTTATTCAAGGTTGATCTGTAGTTGTACACTAAACTTCTTGCACTTAACATTACAGTGACACCCAAAAGAAGGAGAAAGTGTACACATACAGTACATTCTTTGTAATTTCATGAAGATTAAAAAGACCATTTAAAAACTTGACAAATATGGCAAACCGACGTAAAATTTCCACACATGGTGGTGAACAACTGTTGCACAGGAAACTAAGCTTTGGCTGTCTCAGTTTTAAGACCGAGACATTCAAGTATAGTCCGAGATACATAAGAGGTATATCCATATGAATTGATAAATTAAAAAGGCCACACAGATTCAATCCTAACAGCACAAAAGTTTTGTACATAAAAAGCTCTTAATTCATTTAACTAAATGTGGGTAACTGAAATCACACTGTGCAAATCAAACAGTCCATCATCGTTAGTCATCGTTAAATCCAGATCATGAATTTTCAGACATAATGGTCTGCTTTCAAGCACAAGAATTACAATTATGGCAGCCAAAACTGCAACTTAGGATTGTTCAAACAAAATCAAGGAAAGTGTATCTTACTATTGCAACGACTCATGATGTTGAGCAAAGTGCATCTAAAAACTGATTAACCAATACAGATTAAACGATGAGAAAGGTCTCTTTGCAATACGTTTGGAGCCTTTTTCCTCTTTTTGTAAACAGTTTTTAAGTTAATAGTTATGGCAGCACTTGGTGACTCCTACCAGATGGAAAAGGTGATAAAATGGGTCAGGTTTTGGTGCTGGTACAGTTTCCTGGAAAATACTGCCTACTGTTAAAGAAAACAACCCAAGATCGAAAATGTATAAAACATCAGCTGCAGGACACAAAATTAGATCGAAAATTAGAAAGGAAAGCATAAATATAATATGAATATAATGGTGGTGATGCTGGCAAAACATTTCATAGTGGAATGAATTGTAACAGTGGTTGGAAAATATTCATATAAAAAAAAAAGGGGGGGGAGGGGTTTGGGGATAGAGATTAGGAAGGGCATATGGAGACGAGAAAAAAAAAAAAAAAACTGAAAAATTACTCATTGCATCCTGATAACACATGGCTTTGGCCTGTTCCTCAGTAATCTTCATCCTCTGATTCCTCTTCTTCTGCAGTCTCCAGCCAGGTCAGCCACTGGTTCACCTGCACCACAAACAGTATGTCCATGAGTACGTTTAAAAAAAAAAAATGATAAACCAAATCACTACATTGAGTAAAACTCATAAATAGCTTCTAATTTTGGAGCCGCTCTAGACAACTACCTTTATACAGCAATAACTTATTCTGGATAGTTGATTATCCATATCCCTGTGTCCATCATCATAATATTACTGTGCAGGTCTCGATTCCTCAACATCTAATACCCTTGTGTATGATTCATATTCATCTGGCACATCCCATTTCTTTAATGCAGGTATCTGTGTGCCCATGCATAGAGCTGCTGTTCATCGTCAGAGGCACTTAATATGCATAGAAATTACCTGAAATAATGCTTTCCCCTTCCCTGGATATTCTTGGGTGACATCTTCTTTCCATGAAAGGAAGGCTTCTTCTTCAATTATTTCCATGTCATAGAAGTTCACAAAGTAGCGCAGCAGCATACCTGGAAAGGGAGCGTCATAATTAAGCATCTGCAGCAAAGTGTTACCTTCCGACAAGAACCAGGGCTGTAATACTGCACAGGCGAGTGTACACACCTTTAGGGAAAGCCTTGCTATTGCAGTGAACCTGCAAGGCATACAGCGCGCCTACTTGCAGGTCAATGTGATCGTGTAGGAACTTCTGCATCACTGGCTTGAAAGACAGCAGTTGCTGCTTCTCCTCATCCTGCTGCTCCTTACTGGGCGCCGACAGCTGTTCCTCATCGTCGTCAGGGTTGATCTCATAAGCAATGTACTGCAAAAAGCTGGCAGACAAGACAGCAAGTGTACACTTGAGCAAAACATGTTCTTTGGGGTAATATTTAACAGATCAATAGCTGATAAAAACAAGTAGGTTTCATCAGCAGAGACGGTCATTGTCCACTGCTATACCTGGTCATAAGGATGTTGACAAAGCCTTTGTCAGTGTGGAGTTTAGGAGAGATGTTGTCTTTGATCCACTTGTAGATCGACTGTGGAGAGGGATCTACTTTGATCTGCTTCAGCAGCTCCTTCTCCAGTTTCATCAGTGGGAACAAAAAGCTGAGACCTTTGCCATCCAGAATCTCCAACATCCTATCCTTGTTCTGGTCGATTTCTAAGTATAGATAGATAAGATACCAGATATCAGCAAAATTCACATGCATTTTCTCTGTACTGCATCATTGGGAAGTGAATTGAAAGCCAAACTAATGACATTCAGTATGAACGTATGGCCAGTGGGTTTGGACATACCAGGTAGCATCTTCTGCATGTTGACTGTGCTCTGCTGGAACAGGTCAGCCAGCCAGTCACGGTCCTTCAGTTTGACCATCTGCTGCAGGCAGAGCAAGAACAGTGGGAAATGTGCACCGTTCTCCAGCTGATGGGCCAAATCCGTGATGCTGACCAGGTCGGTGATGATGGCACGTGCTGCAAACTGTGCCAGGTAGGACTTCACCAGTGGTACTTCTTCCTCAATCTTGGGGCACTGGTCCAGAACACTCAAAAAGGCCTAACAAATAATAATAAAAAGTTTATTAGTGCAAAGTAATTGCTTGATATCCAGAAAGTAAAGAGAAAGAAAACCCCACTGACCTGCAGTAGATTTTCACCAGTGGTTAGGCCCTCTTTGCAGAGAGCATGGACCAGGGTGCTTGCATGTTCCTTATCCTCATCGGACCGATCAAGTGAATAGATCACAATCTTGTTCAGCATCTCAGATAAAAAGTGCTTTGGGGCCCTCATTTCCCTCACAGTATTCACTGCCTCATCGATGTTCTTGCTGTTCAGGTAATCTGCCACCAATGTCTCCTAAAAAAAAAAAAGACAGTTCAACATAAAGTGACTATATATTATATAGATATTAGCCACTTCCAAGGAAGTCCGCTATATGCTAGACAAAGTACATTATGCGAGTGAGAGAAACTTACCGTCATTTTGTGCAACTCTTCCTTTGTGGGAGGAGCTTTTTTAGTGGACTTTGCAGGTTTTTCTTGAATTGTAGGAGGATTTATTTTCAGGCCAAGCTGTGGAGACTAAACAAATTAAGCCAAATTAATACATGTCCCCTGGAACCTGTAATCACCATATTGGCTCAATGTATTAGTTTTTAAAAACAGAAATGGTACCTGTCCGAGTGGGGAACCTAGGGTACTTGAAGGAATCATATTCATCTGTGGCTGCAGCTTCGGGATTTGTTTTTTACTCAAGATGAAGGATTGGGCCGGCCTCAGACTGATCTGTAAAGGGAGTGAATTATCCTAGTTTAACACAATATCACACTGTTATATATTACTCCACACTCCTTGACTCAGGGTGCATAACATAAACCATATGAAACAGGATCCATTTAAAAAAGCCACAGACTACTCCCAATGTACAAAACTGCAAATTAAAGCAACTGAACAATGTATGTGGTTGTACCTCATCAGCATTGACCTTCCCCTTCTTGCTGAATCGTGGAGCCATATCCTTAGCCTGCATCTGCACTGAGATATTCTGTTTGTGACTGAAGACTGGTGAACTCTGCCCCTTTAAAAAATGTTCACAAATGTATAAATTAGGAATGACAGCTCTCTTCCTAAATCCACAATTACAAAGTACTGAATAATAGTGTACATGTACTGAATGTACCTGGTTTGGTTTTACATAGGGTTTGCTGCCTGGTTCGAACTGAGGCTGGTGTGAGCCGTTGCCGTTTCCAATGTGGCCATTGTAGAGTGGGTTGGTGCGATGACGTCCCATGGTAGGGGAATAGTGGTCCTGAATAACTCCTGGACCTGTACCAATGCCACTTCCTACCCAAAAACAAGACAGCAAACATTAAGAACAGTCTAGAAAGGATCAATGCGGCAGTGCAACTCTTCAGGAGGGAGGGAATGAAAGCAGAGACATACCAGGCATTTGTCCAAACATATCAGCCAGTCCACCAAGAGTTTCCCGGTCAAACTTGATCCTTGTTGGCAGGAAGGAAGAGTTTTCCAAGAAAAATTGATTCCTCATTTGATCAGACCCATGTGGAATGAAAACGCCCAAATCCTGCAAAGCAGTCAGAATTTGAGGATGCATGCAGGTTAGTAATGTAAACCACGTAGACCATGATAAATGGTTCATCCCAAAGTGAACCAGGTAGACTAACCTTAACTGCATCCTGACGAACTTGGTTGATCGTCTTTGGTCCGTTGTCACTATACGCTTTGCGAGCAGACCAGTTGTTTCCTCGCTGCTCGACTGTATTCTGCAGCAGGAAACGAATCCTAGCTGGCAGTTCCTTGTTGTTCGTTAAGGATTGCATACGGCTAAAGTACTGATCCATCAAGGACTGGAAAGAGAATGCATTTGCCATTAGATCAAAAGACATTTTAAGACGAGACTAGCATTTGTTTTGTTCCCCCCCAAATACTCACCCTAGCCTTTGCATGATCAAGTTTAGGTCCCACTGTTCTCATTATCTGACAGAGGCATTCCAAATCTTCACCCATATCCTTGAGTTGGACTCTCTTCTTCTTCTCCAAAAGCTTAAAAAGAAGAGAAACATTGACCATCAACTACTGTAATTTATATCACACCTGTTGAGGTGACTGTGGGCAGCACAAGTCAAGAGTACAAATAAGGTTTATGATTACCAACCATGTGAATATTATATACTTACTGTTTTGATGCACTTATGAAGGATAGATTCATGGATAAGGTTGAGTTTGCCAAGTTCCCCAATGAATTTGATGTTGCCCAGCATCTTAAGCTTTGCAATACCACGCTGCTCCTCCTCCTCAGATGTGAGTGGACCGTCATGTTTGTCAAAGACTATGGGGTTGGGGAGGGAAGACAGTTTTAATAGGATGAAAAAAATCCTGCACGGGTTTATTTTGTGTTTTCCAGTGGCGTTATTCACAGAATGTGATTCACTTACTCTCAACATTTCTGGTGCGGTTCTCAAACTCATCTTGAAGCTTGGAAATCAGAAGCCTTCTGAAGGTCTGTAAAAGAGAATTTGGTCAAAATGCAGACTGAATATAGTATAGAGCAGTAAAGCAAAAAGTAAATCCCCTTTGTTACAAATCTTACAGTATTTTGCTTAAGTGTTGCTTGATTTTCTGTTGGGTCTTCAAAGTTTGGTGCATCCTCTGCCAAGCGTAGACATAGTTGAGCGTATAACTGGCTATACTTGGGTTCTTCGAGGGCTTTGTCAACAATCTAGAAAGAAAAGGAAAAACAAACTAAGTGTCTATGTTTCGATTATAGGAATAATATAAGGTTATAGCTTAATAGAATACTCACCAACAAGATGGTTCCTTTTAAGACAAGTTTGGACTCTACACCCACATTGAGGAGCTCCAGGCATAGTTTGTCAAACTTCTCAGGAGTCAACTTATTCAGAATGCTAAAGAGAAGGAAAGACATGTGAGGAGAGGGGCAAAAAACAAAACCCACATACTTCAAAGACTTCTTCTAACCGCCAATGGGGAATTCAGTTTATAATTTAAATAGTCAAAGAATTTGACACAGCCTGTGCAACTGAAGTAAATGCAGTTTAACGGGAAACTTACCCTCTCACTTTCCTGAAGGTTGCATCATTTTGCCCTTTCTCTTTGGAGGAGCTGGCATCTCGTCTAGTGCTTCGAGAAGGTAACCATCTCTGAACGCTAGAACCTGGGGTTTTCCCCAGGAACTCGCTGAAATGGACACAAAACTAATTCAATACTGAGAAAAACATGACCATATTTCATATCCATCTATCCCTGGTCTATGGTGCCCTGTAACACCATACAGCAATACCTAAAATCAGATATTTTAAAGTGCACTACTGTGAACCTGGCTCGACATCCATCAAAAAGGGATATATTGCCTATGTTTCCTCACCGCCTTTGTATCATTGCAGTGTGGCCATAATGTTTAAATGAAAAAGATCACGCTGCATGACACAAAATGTACCAGTTCAAGTCAGTAGGCGAGTTGGGATAACTGGCAACACGAAAGGAAGATGCAAGTCATTTATTTGTGTTTTCACTGCAACAAGAGGAGATGAAAATGGGCAAAGTTCTATTAAGGGAAAAAAAGTACACTGAAAATACCCCTGTAACTTATATGCTGCCAGCTCATGTCAAAATATAGATAACAGCAACTACTGCCAAAGTGGTAGACGATCAAATGAAAAGCTATGGAATATGTATTTCATCCCCAAAACTAGAAATTGGCAGAAGAATGAACCATGTGGGAGTGCAGTTAATATGCAATAAAGTTTACTGACTAGGTGTTCCACGTGAAAGGAAACTTTGGAAAAATCACCTGTTGCCGACAGTCTTGGGATAGTGCTGAGGTGCACCCCCACCTCCTCCCCCTACACTGCAATACAAAAAAGGAAAAGGTTTTAACTTAAAAATAAGGAGACGAGTCTAATCCCTTTATGAGCTGTTGCAGTGGTTTATCAGTTTAAAATAGGCCAAGTATAATGTGTAGTACCTGAAACGAGAAGGACCCCCTGATGCGACGACACTCTCCACTTTGGCGGCTTGACAAAGTATATCTGAAAAGAATAATGGTCCGGGAGAGGGAAGGAAAGAGCGACCTGTAAAACGGAGACAAAGTACCAAATTAGCGGAGCGCTAATGGATGCAACATTCAAACAAAGAGGTTTTTAAAAAGGTTGTCAAGCACTTTAAAAACTAAGCACTGAAAATAAGCATTCCATGACAGATATTATTAACGGTTTATCGAATCTCCGCTAAATGTCTAACGTTGCTACATTAGCTTAGCACACTACGGCTAGGCTAGTTAATGCTACGACATAACGACGGCGATGTCGTGTCGCTTTGTGCTTCCCACTTCCATAACCCAGCCATAAACCCCCAACGAGTAGTCCTCCGTGATTGCCAACCGCGATCCGACGTTGACCCGAGTTACCTTATCTAACCTAAAAGCCCGAGCCGTGATGGCAGCGCTACGGGGAAACGAGGGAAGATGGGGATTAGCGTTACATGTGCCTCGTTGGAATTATCCACGTCAATTAACGTTAAACTAGGTCACTTTTAACACAGTCAATTTTCGACGGATTATACTTAAATAAAACGGCGAAAATCTTACTGTACGTTACACAATGAGTACGTGGCTCATAACGAACTCATTTCTAAATTACGGGATTTTGTGTAAAAAAAAAAAAAGAAAAACAGGGTGTTGGCATTTCGTTCGCATTTTCAATAACCTAATAAAATCGGCATCGATTCGGATATACAATGACTTTATCAAAAAGGGAGAGCAAAGAGCAAATCCCATCAGCTGGTTTTAAGAGGTCTTTGTTCAGACACCGGATGTCTACACAGGGCGACATCTTGAGGGGTTTTGTTCAGCAGGCCGCCGGTAAGCTAACCAGCTAATACGCTGTAAACAACTATTGGGCAACAGACGAGATTTTCCCCGAAAGTAAAGATAGTTAGCCTCACTTTCTTTGTGTCGACGATGACGTGAGTCATCACTGAAGTTGAAAATCCAAATTGCTATGTCGCAGCCTTCGAAAATCACATAATGTACCGAAGAACTTCCTACCAGACCGGTCGGCTAGCTTAGTTAGCATCACGATAACCAGGCCACAAAAAAGCAGTGTCTTACCTTACAAAAGGAACGTCAGTGTGATTGTTGTCTTCTCGACCAAGAGAAAAGAAAAAATACAGATTGTGAAATTGAGCTTTAAAGAAAGTCGCGTTTGGACCTTGGAGGTTTTGTAATATAGTTTTTAACACGACGGCTCAGACGGTGGTTGCTACCGGCTGTAGCGGAGGAGGAATGCTGACTGCTCGTCTACGTCACGCGGAAGCCTCTTTTTGTGTGGGACCATCTCGCACGTCATCATCCCTCCCCGCCGACGTAACGTACGGAAAACTCACGAACGTTTCGCAATCAGCTCTCATCAGAGCACACGTCTGGTGTCTTATGCAGAGGGTTTATTTTCTCTCCCATGGCAGTTGGACATGTCATGGGACCATTTAGGGATTACTGACCATCTACTATGAATCTGTGTACAACAGTACACGTTTTATTATCTTTATCAATTATGTCACATTTCCCACAGCTGGACGTACAATAGAGGAAACAATGGAAGGACCATTTCGCCAGGTAGAGACAGTATTAATGACAAGCAATGCATTGAGTCAAAATCTTGATTTTTTTTTCCAAAATGTAAAGTCACACGTGAGATGAAAGGTCAACATTATGGGATGCTAATTAAAAATGCACATTTACTATCATAAAATGTACTTAATATCCAATATTACTGACTTTTTACACAGGCTCAAAATGATTTTTACTTACAAAATTGGAGTATCTCATAACCTTGACTTACTATTTCATAATTTCACTTGTGTCCCATGATATTGCCTTACCCTCTCAAAAGTTTCATTTCATAATTTTGACTGAGTTTCTCGTAGCCTAATATCGATTCATATTAAGGAATTCAATTAATGAAATAGTGAATCAAAAGTGTATTATGTTGATTTTTAATCTGAGGATCATGCCCCTTTTATATATTTATTTCTTGCCTTTTCAGCTATTTATTAAAATTTTCCTGGTGGAAATGGTCTTAGACTTAATTTTTTTTGCCATCCTAGATATCCAAGCACAGGTTAATGGGGCATCGACCTCAGAGCCACATGGGATTCGATATCTTTTCTTGAGGATTTCACAGGAGGAGGATCGATGACTGTTGACACAGCACGTTACCTGACTGTAGTCTGCTACCCTGGTGCTCAAGTGGTTTATGAGCCGGCTAGGAGTGCAATCATTCTGCATTTATAACATTAAACCATTTATTGAGTTTAATGGAGTCTTGGGTTGATTTCACACTCATCCTTCTTTCACGCAAAGAGTAAAGATATCTCAACATGTAGCCACATTTACATTTTCACAGGAATGAATGGCCCCCAGAAGATGACCTTTCAAAAGCTAATGTAATGGCAAGATTTCCATAGAATTTGCATTGGATATTCATTGGGACCAATCCTACAGAGCACCTGACCTTTCTTGTATCACCATCATTAGGACAAAATGTCAAAGCAGACTTTTCAGGCTTCCTGTCCAGGGACTAAAGCTCTTGATCTGATGAGGTCTGCACTTCATTCCTTATCTTGTTTTTTTTTCTCAGGCTACAGTGGAGTAGAAGGCGTGGGGTGTACCAGTTTCAGTTCTGTGGATTGGTGTATTTTTGAGAATACAACACCCTTGTTATTGTTCACACTGACTTAGCAACATGAGTCACTTCCTCCATCTGCCAGTAAACGGCTATACGAGACCAAACTGGCAACTGGCAACGCCTCTTTGTGGCTCAGGTTACACTGCACGGCTTATACTGTACAAGATAAGCTGTCATGATGATTAACAGAATGTGTTGATGGCAAACGTAAATGATATTTAGAAGGATAAAGAGTGTTGATACTGTTACTTAATCGTCAACTAAATATCCTGAATCAGTTTTTTAAATAAAAAAGTCTCCCTTTCTCCCATATTCTATATTCTATGTCATACCACAATATTCTATATTCTATACCACAATCCATTAATATATAGTCTTACTCTGGTCTTGGTTAACTTGACAGTCAATTAATGTGCAGTTCCTAAGAATGCTGAAAAACTAATTGCAAACTAATTGCTCCTACTGTTGCTTCAGACAGGATGATGATATGGCTGCAAACCTCCAGATGACCTGCATTCATAATGAAGTAATATCAGAGAAAATGGTGGTCCTATAATGCATGTTAATGCACTCTACACCTTACATTAGCCTTTTTCTTAATGTCTTAATGTTGCTCCGCTGTGGTTTCACGACAAACTATCACACTTTGAAGAAATTGTGAGTATTTAGTAACAGAGTAATAAGAAAAAACCTTGGCAGAAACTAAACATGGTTATGTAAAGCTGCTTCCAAGCTGCAGGTCATAATGACAACACAATCATTTCTGACTCAAAAGGGTTTCAAAGAAATGAATACACACAATTTGTGAAAAAAATAACAGAGATAACATCAGACTAATTGCTCATGGCATGACTCTACAATACTGAGTAGGGAATATATCATGTTAACGCAGACCATGTGAATTTCTGCAAATTGCATTTCTGCAAAATGTATCTCTTCCGACTTCCCACAGAAACTAAACACAACAACCCTCTGAAGCTGTCTCCAGACATTACAAATGGACGTAGTATCGTGATGTCACCCATTTTGTAACCTTTTTGTAACCAGAGGCACCGCCCCCTGATGGCCAGCAGAGAGAATGCACGTTTAAGCCTCCTCAACAATGGCGTCACAAATCAGAATCTGTAGCCCCTTTGACTGTAGACTTTTAGCCTTTTCGTTGCGGAAGTATTCCGCCGTTATCGGCGTAAACAGAATATTACGTCACAGAGCCGCATCCGAGGCGAGATGAGGCGATACGCGTTCTATCTAAACGTTCCAAGCACCCGAGGCGGAAAAGACGTGACGTAGTGAACACGTGTTACCAGGACACGAATAGAGTGAATGCGGAGCTGAGATTTCTAAAAATCACCACCAGCATTGGCTGTTAGTAAAAGGTTGTTTTTCACTTTTACACATTCATTTTTTTTCTCTTTTATCTAAATGTACATTTTAACAATTAATGAAACAGCTGTTGAATAACCAAAAAAAATAAAAATAAAAATGCAAATAGGCTAGCCAAGGCAACAAGACAGTCAGAATGGCAGGAGAGGCGTGATCTGTGACCTCTTACTAGCTGTTTCTTCAGTTCCCTTTAGAAAGGAAGCTCTTCTCCAGCTCCCTCATGCAACTCCATTCATGTGTGGCTTGAATAGAAACAGCAGATATAAAAGAGAGACTTTTTTCGAAGCACAATGTCTTTTGTTGTGACACTGTGGGTTGTCGAGTATCTTATATTCAGCACGCTCTGCCTTTCATGCCAGACCCTTTTTTACATTATTTAAAAGCACCATTTTCAGTGGGAGAGTTATAATGGTAGCCCAGACTTTTTCATGCCCTTAAGGATATACAAATAAAGTATAAGAAAAATATTTAACTGGGAAAGCACAGCCATATGCTGCTTCTCTACCTGGAGCACCTGCTACATTAAAACATATCAGCTGTGGCTTTGCAGTGGAGAAAGCCAACATTGAGTTCCTGGGAATCAGCATCACAAACATCTCCATTTCCATGTTGTTTACAGAGGACCAATAGAAACATTATGGCTGCACTGCAAAAATGGAATTTCAAGAAAGTAAAAAAAGCCTTGTATCAAGAAAATAAGTCTTATTTTTTGTCCAAAAAGAATATTAATCTTGTCAAGCAAGTTTTGCATTAGAAAAAATATCTCATTTTAAGAAAAGTATGCCTTACTTTTTCTTGATAAGATATTCCAGCTAATTTTGAGCTAGAATGAACCAGAAAAAGAGTATAAAAATGTTTTACGATCAAACCCAGCGGGGCACCAAGATTATTTGCCTTATTTTAAGAGTAAGACCATTTGCACAACATCTCAATTCAAGAATGCCATGAAACAAGGACAAAAGTTTTTATTATTAATATTTTCATTTTCATTACAGGACAGTTGCTTGGTGAGATTGAAAACCATATGGGATATTATGCTGCAAACCAGCTGCAACATGATGTTTAGTTGCTATGCTGCTACAATAACTGATGTATTATTATTTTGATAGTGAGGTTCAAATCAAAACTGGCTTTTCAATCTGTTTGATTATGATGGATCTGGAATGCAGAAGTGCCCTTTTTTTTTTGGATGTTGAATTGAGCAATTGTATTGCAAAGTTAATAAAAAAAATTAACTGGGGCGGTCGGTGGCGCAGTGGATAAGGCAGCCGCCCCATATACGGAGGCTCAGCCGGTGGCGCAGTGGATAAGGCAGCCGCCCCATGTACGGAGGCTCAGCCTCGACGCGGAGATCAGTGGTTCGACTCCCGGCCCGGCAATCTCCTTCGTGCATGTCTTCCCCCTCTATCTCCCCTTCCCCACTGTCTCTCTCATAATAAAAATAAAAAAGGCTTGCATGGTACTCCAGCCATAAAAAAAAAAAAAAAAAAAACTGAGAAAGTTTTGGTATCTTGATTTAAGACATCACTTTTATATTTGTTATGCTGTTTTAAGAAATTATGTCTTATTTTAACTACTTTTATGCTCATTATCAATCCCAGATTAAGGTGTAATTTCTTAAATTAGTAAAGAGACTTAAATTCTAATTTTGAGTAATTTAATCTTGAATTAGTGTTTTTTTCATTGCTTGTTTTAGAAGAATTTGGATTAGTTTAAGATTTTCTGTCTAGTTTAAAGTCTCATTTTAGTCTTTCGGAGCTAAGAAATTTGGGCTTATTTTAAGAATTGCTTGTCAAGCAAAAAAAGCTTACCCCATTGGCAGATTTTTTTGCTTGATACAAGATAATTTGATTGAATATGAGAATATTTTACTTCTTTCTAGAAGGGCTGTTTTTGCAGTGTGGAAACTTTACAAACCACATTAAACCACATTCAAAATATGGAAATATGGACACAGTGGTTTGTACTGTCCTTTGACTTCCTCCGACAATCCTGACAAAGATGAGATTTTATGAGCTCATTCGTGATAATGTCGACCTGGGAGACTGCAGCTAATAATCAAATTTTTAAGCCTTGACAAGTGCTCAGAAAAACATGTGTATCTCCATCTGCTGAGGTAGATTGTGTGATGCGATGTGATGGAAAGCTGCGGACGGCGACCTCATGGAGATTGATTTTGTCGGCTGCTGTTTCTAAAGTCAAGAATGATCTTTCAGTCTCAGTTTACCCAACCTGACACAGCAATGGAAAAAAAACTGAATTAAAAAAAAAAGCAAATAAGCTATCAACTCCACTGCAGTGACGCCTCAGAGCGAGACACTAAACCTCAGGCGCTCAACAGCAGCCCTCTGCTCCTAGAATGCTTAGGATGGGTTAAACGCAGAGGTCAAATTTCATGTATGTACGTGTTGTATATGAGATCTGGTGAGAGTATATATTTAAGTGCATAATTAGGAAATAATAATATAATATAATAGCCGTCTTATCAGGGAGTAGACCTCGACCAAAGGAAAGTGGTGAAGAAATGCAGAATTACTGTGTTCTTGCCAGAAGGACAACAGTGAGTTTAAAGTGATAAAACTCTTTCTTTCGGCCAGAAGGAGTTAAAGCATGAGACGTTTCCATAAAGGAAAAGGAATCTCATGAAATAAATCCTCCTATAAGCTTTGAGGAAAAGGGATCTGTCAAATGGGACAATGACGCAGCATCCATCTTGCACTTGCTTTGCCTTCTGGTATCATGGTAGGGGTATTCTGCTGCATGCAGATAGAGCAACATGCAACAATGACACTGAGCGTGCAGCCAGATATGAAATTCCACCCTAAATATACTCTGCAGTACCAGAAGAGACAGTGAGGTAAACAGTTCTGAAATCACAGCATATTCCTTATATTCCTCCGGGTTTGTGAGTTGTTCACTGAAGCTGATAAATGACCCAATTTCACAAAAGTGCAGAGAGAATATATCCTTCATATTCGGCTTTAAAGGAGAAAATGTATGGCTCAGAACTCAAAGAAGTAAATGAGGAATTTAATTTAAACATTACAGAAGAATAGAAACCACTGCAAGTGCCTTTTTGAATTTATTGTGTAATTTATTAAAGTTAATTAAAGTTGGTCTCCAGACATAAAAGTTTGACACTATATTTCCATTTTTCAAGCCTAAGCAGAAAAAGTGTTGAGACATTTATAAATGAATGAGTGAGTCAGACAAAAGAATGATTCATAATAATTTATGTATTGTTTGAAGCCAGTAGATGGTGCTACAGTGCTTCTTGTGTGCTTTTTTTTGTTTTTGTTTTTGGCATTATTAGTTTTATATTAGTTATATTAGGTGTATTCTTGGGTTATTTTTTATTTTATTTGACCCTTTCCCCCACATTCTTCTAAATATAATATAATTACACACTATTAGATTCAAAGGATATGCAGAATGTATTCAGGTTAAAAGTAATAATGTACATACAGTAAGTACCGAGTTAAATCTTAATAAAAAGGTGTTACAACTAAGACATTTATGACCATGAATACATGATTATAATGTAATTCAGATCAACAACAATAATGGATTTTCTTTCGTGGACCGGCTTAGTTTTGTTTCATTGCTTTCAGGGCTAATTCTTTGAAATTGATGGATACACACACACGCACACACACACACACACTGTCAATCTGTCAATGTCTGAACTTGAAGACAAAAAATCGTATAAATATATATAAATGTTCACTCTTCATCGAACATAATGAACACATATCAGCACAATCAGAAGAATCCGAATCAAAAAGGAGTTTATTGCCATATATATATATATATATATATATATATAGAATTCTATTTAAATATTATAATTTGCATATAAATTAAATATAATTTTTTATTATTTTATATATTAATTAGTTTAAAAAAAAAAAAAAACGTGAGACAGAATGAAAGGCATGAGTGTTGTTTGCTTTATTTCCTTCCTCCAGCTGTATAAACGCATAAATGGTTTAAAAGTGTAAACAAAACAAAATTTCAACAAAAAGTAAATCCTGGCATTCATATTGTAAACACATTCAAGTTTACAGAAAAAAAGACAGAATTTAACTTTAAAGTAAATAACTACCGTAATTCCAATATCGCCTTTCTGACCTTAATTATAAAGATGAACTTTTTAAAGCCTTTAGCCCAGCCTGGTGGTAGAACTCATTAAGAGCAAAATATTGATCTGTATATGGTTCCTATGGTTCCTGATTCATTCAAGCACATTCAAATTCTCATCAAAATAAAATGCTAACTGGATTGTCAACAAGTGCACCAAAAGTAATAAAGACTTGGCTGATATATTCCTGAATTTGTATACAGTAAATTCATTGTAGACTGAGGAAATACTCAAGGAAGACCAAATGCAATTCCATGGCTAAACTGAGCGGTCTGTAAAAGACCCCAGTTGAAGCAGTCCTGGTGCATAACTATAAGCCCAGAGTGGGTCAGACACACTAAGGCCAATCAGGGTTTCCAGGAAACAAATACACACGAAGAAAAATGGTAAAATATGCGATTCTTTTAGGTATAACAGAAATGGCTGAATAAATAAGTAAATCAAATGCACTAACATTTTTTTCCAAATCATCAAATCGAATTCAGGACTTGTATCCCATGGAGAGTTATAGAAATCTTCAGTCATAATTTAACCAATTAGTGGTCGTAGAAAATGGTTTCAAATACAGTAACAGGATTACTTTCAATACATTCTCATTTATTTACCAACTTTGTGTTTAAAAGTCAAATTAAATGGGGAGTAAAATCTCAGAATTATTCTTATCAAGAGGAAAAACAATGTGTGGGGGATAAAGATTAAGAAGTCTCTTCGTGGTATTTTGAATTCACTCATCAGACTTCTGCTGACTCGAGACATGCTCATGTGAACCACAATGTGTGTGTTCATTCACATATCTGGCTGCCCCCGATGGACAGGGACTTTGTGGACCTGCTGATGTTCTGCTGCTGGGTCTGCTGGGATTTGTTGTCCATGGTGTTCGACTACTTCTGGATGTATGATCTCTTCTCCTGTCTTTGCCTCCAATTGCTCTTCATGTTGAGGCTGCAACTCCCCATGAGCCTCCTCTCTCTGCTCTGCTGCTCCTGCCTTCTGCTCGTCAGTATTTGGGTCTGACGGCTCCACCTGCGCTGCGACCTCCTGCTGCTGGTGAGGTGCGTCGTTGTTGCTTGTGTTCTGTGGTGGGAAACGTAAATTGTTACCACAGTGAGATGCTGGGCCATACGGCCACAATCCGCTATCACGTTACAGATCATTTGATATCTCAATAAGAATATATATCACAATATAGCATATACTTTGGTCATTCAATTAATAGTCTATAATATACTTCTTTGTGAAATAAATATTTGAGTATTTTATCAATAGTTTTATCAATAGTTTCACCTATTTCAATTATAGATAAAAAATAAATATTTCCAGCTATTCAATGAATATGTTTCCATGCATGCACACAAATGCATGAATATATATACATACACATACACATACACACACACTGTATATACACTGAACAATAAATTGACCTTGATTTGGGATCGCTTTGTCAAACAATTATTTTGTCATTGTCAAGAATAAACTTTCATGTTTAAAAGTGTATTAAAAAATGTTTCTTTCTTACGACGGAGTATTAGGGCCAGACTAAGAGAAAAAAACTAATATATATATATTCTTTAAATTACCAGAATAAAGTTGTAACATTACGAGAAAAAAGTCATTTCCTTATTACGACTTTATTCTCGTAATATTATGACTTTTATTCTCATAATATTATGACTTTTTTCTCGTAATGTTACGACTTTATTCTCGTAGACCTAATATTATGACTTTATTCTTGTAATATTACGACTTTATTCTTGTAATATTACGACTTTATTCTTGTAATATTATGACTTTTTTCTTGTAATGTTACGACTTTATTCTCGTAGACCTAATATTATGACTTTATTCTCGTAATATTATGACTTTTTTCTCGTAATGTTACGACTTTATTCTCGTAATATTATTACTTTTTTCTCGTAATGTTACGACTTTATTCTCGTAGACCTAATATTATGACTTTATTCTCGTAATATTATGACTTTATTCTCGTAATTTAAAAAATATATATTTTTTCTCTTAGTCTGGCCCTAATAGTCGTACTTTCTCATATTTTTATATCAAAAAGTTGTTTACTAGCTTTTTGTCTGTGACTTAAAGAAACAAGTGAGTAAATGAAGAGTACCTGTGTGTGAGGTAATGAAGGAGAACGCAGCTCGGATGGAGCCAACAGGCCGTCCTGGTTTAGATCCTGAGTCTGCAGTAAAAAATCCACCATAGACACCACCTGGACTCAGAAACACATCTCTGGTCAGATACACAAGCCAAAGAAGTATGACAGTGTTGGGTATGTAGAAGTAGACAGCCACGCCTCCTCACCAGCTCAGTGGTCTTTGCCCCAGGTGTATGATAGGAGTTGTAGTCTGAAAGTAGCTTCATCATCTCCAAACCGTCCAGAAACCCACTGCGATCGTAGTCGTGAATACGGAACAGGAAGAACAACTCTGACACGGGGCAGGAGAAGACACTTTTAGCACGTTTGATATATCGCTGTAGTATAACTACAGAGTACACTATCAAATGTATAAACACAAACACAATTTAAAAAATGTGACAATTTGGGAATCTCTGGTCATTAAATGTAAGATTTCTTTTTTTTGTACAGCTTGCAAAATAGATCGACACACCAAAGCCACAGAAAAGTACTGTACTAGAACTTCTGACACTGTAGTAATTATATGGTTTGTGATTATTTATATTGGTCATGATGATAGAAGGGAGAACCCTGTGCAGCAGCAGGTGGAGATGTGTACCTTGCTCCCAGGTATTGATTCCTGCTCCTTCTTCACCCTCCTTCAGACTTGATTTAATGTAACTTTGCAGCAACCTGTGGTATACACATCACAGAATAGATATATTTAGAACCAGGTATAACCACTGACCATTGCTTGCTGATACATTCAGACTCAAAGAGAGGCAAAAAAAGAGACAAAATTAGGATCAAATAATAAAATGTCCCCTTGCCATCTTTCTCTATTGTGACTCTTGCCTAATAAGCAGGCTTTTACAGTGTAGGTACAGTAGTGATTCTTTTTTATTATGTTCATCCACCAGGGGGCATGATTCGTAGCTATATGTCTCAACACTGACTCCAGGAGGAGGTGCCAACTCCTCAAAAAAACAATGTGTTTAAAGGAAGGGTACTACTTTACTCAGATGAGGACCTAACACTTGTTCTATTTTTAGCTCTTACTTTATCAGCAATGATACGTTGTGGTTTCTTTGTTTCCTTCTTTTGACAAATGTACTTATTGTAAGTCGCTTTGGACAAAAGCGTCTGCTAAATGACCTAAATGTAAATGTAAATGTACCCCTTTATTTGCAGATATTCCATTTTGGGGCCCTCGGGGCAACAGTGATACATGGGGGAGCCATGGCCTTTGAGCAACTGTTTCGTGTTAATAGTGTATGAAGTAGCTGTGCTATTTCAGACCAGTCCATCTGGCTCAGGCGGAAACACTTCTTCACTAAAGGTTCAATCTCAAGCTTTCTTGTCTGATTTCATCTTGAGATGTATTTTTAGTACGACAATGCACCTTTGATTATGAAGTGCACAGACCCATGGTTACATTGGTCTGGATTTGTACCCAGGAATGCCCCTTGTTTCCATCCAGTCAGCCCTTTAATATTATCAGTTCATGGTGCAGGCCACACCATGAGCACAACACTGCAGCCAAAGTCCACAGATTGATCACTCAGCAGCTACAGTCCACTAAAACACCTACAGCAGTCAGTGTGACAAAACAATGCATGACAGCATACCTTTGTGCCATACAATACATATTTTATCATCCTCTGAAAAAAGGATTTGAATGTGAAGCTGCATTTTTAGGGAAAGGGGAAAAAAGTAGGCTTTTCTCCTTAGGGACATCGATCCTTCTCCTTTCAAGAAAGCAATGAAATTAAATGTTTAGTTTTAAAATTAGCTGCATATGTAACAGCTGTAACTTTATCATCATGTGTCTCTCACCGACGATCCTCTTCCCCGAGGCCAAAGGGATTCGCTAGTGCTGCTGGAGGGGGGTGGGCATCCACTGATTTCTCCCTGAAAGATAACATTTAAATACTTTACTTTTCTTTCAGTATTTCTTTAATTGTATTTATTTTCTCTAATACATGAATACAGCGGGTGAATAAGAACAGAACAGAACCTATAGTATATCACATATACTTCATTTGCCTGCTTCAAATTTCCAGTATTATAGTGAATCTTGTCTAACTCTTACAGCATATTTACTCGAAAGACGATTAAAAAAAAGAGAGAGTAAAAACTTGGGAGTAGGGAAGTGGGGTTACCAATGTGTCCCAGGTTGACCTGGTGCAGCCTGGCACAGGTGTATGAACAGGTACAGGACACATGGGACCAGCCTGCTCAGGTGAGACTCCATGAACACACCTAGAAGAACAAAACAATGTTATAACCTCACACCACACCAAAATCATTGATTTACTGACAAATGATGACCAGTATGTATCTTTTTGATGGCTGGAAAACAACAAAATCAAACTATAATAGACAAGCATGCCTGCTGCGTTGGGAGCAGAGTTTCAGAGGTGATGGTTTCATGATGCAAAGCAGAATTTACACATGGCTGCAGAGCATCTGCCTACATACTCACAACCTGCAGCCTCTATAGCTACACAGATGTTGGACCTAATGGCCCATTATGGCGAAATCAATTATTATTATCTAATTATAGCTCACTCTCTCCAATGCTAGATGCAGATGTTAGCCAACTACACGAGTTAAAAGGCTCGCGTTAGATTTCACAGCAGGAGGAAGTATAGCTAACGTTACTTCAGCTTCCCCATGTGGAGCAGCAGCGATGGCAACAAACTCACTGCAGCATTATTACTGCAGCCTCAACAGAAGCACAGCCACGCTCCCATTGTTTTCACGCGCTGACATTACTGCCCCGGATTACAATTACATAAATGAAAGGACGACTAGTTGTGGCGTGAAAGAACAGCCTGACTATACGTGAAATGAAGTAACTCACTGACAGACTCAATCTCTACTCCGTGATAATAGACCTACCTGTCTGCATAGTTGACGTGTGGACAGTAAAAAAAAAAGTCGGGCCGGTTTGCGTTGTAAGGTTCACATCTGGATGACACAACTCTGGCCCGCACCGCCCTGCTCGCGACTCCCGGTCTGCACTGCGCAACGGCGGCTGCGTGCGCGCGCTCCCCCGCCTGCCACGGAGTGTTTTGGTCAACGACCGAGTCCACGTGGAAGAAGAAGAAGAACGGTGCCGCTGTCGTGTCAGGGAGTTTGCGCATGCAGCCTCTCTTTGTGCTCCTCTCCTCCCCGGGGCTTCCGTCACGCCACGTCCTCACCGACGGATCGGATTCCGGTAATGCGGGAGGAGCGTTGTAGTCCGCTCACATGGTGTGAGAGTCTCAGTGAGCATGAAAAATCAAGCAACTGGATTGTGTTGGCATCTAAGTCTATTCACTAAGGTTATCTCTTAGGCATTATAAATACACAGGAAAATGTATACGTGTATGTGCATATACAGTATATATATATATATATATATATATATATATATAAATGTATGTATAGCTATATATATAAATGTATGTATAGCTATATATGTAAATGTATGTAATTTTACGTATATATATAGCCTATATATATATATATATATAGGCTATATATATATATGTGTGTGTGTGTGTGTGTGTGTGTGTGTGTGTGTGTGTGTGTGTGTGTGTGATCTAATGCTCTATACAAAAAAAAACTTTTTTTCTCCCTGCACACGAAAAATTACATACATTTACATGCACGCAGTGACATGGAATTAAATACAAAAGTAAATGGTGTGATAACAGAAAAAATAATGTAACCCAAGTTAATAACAATGTTGTGATATGGCTGAGTGAAAAATGTTAAATAATCAAATCAATCGCAGTCTATTATAAATCAATTTCCAACATCCTTTAAAAAAAAATCCTGAGGTGGTTGTATTGTATGGCAAAACTGTTTAATGATAAACACACCATGAAAAAAAGGAGGTGCAGCTAAGGAGGAAAAAGAGGAGCAGCTGGAGCAGGAAGCAAACATTTGTGCCACCATGACCAAAATGAAGGTAGTAGGAGCCCTTAAAGGGACCCGATGTTCAAAGTATTTTTTCTAAAGCGTTTGATGGCATGTTGTCATGTAGAAAACACTTAATGTTAAAGCTATGGTCTATGATTTGGAATAAAAAAATCCATTCAGTCTATCAGCCTGACCAATTTGACCAATGAGATTATTATATAATGGGAATATTGACCAATGGGAGCCATTGCTCCAGAAGGCTACCATTGGCTCGTACCCTCCATCCAATCCCTCGTCTCCCCTGCTCCTCATCATCCCGCCTCCTGTAATCGTGGAACACTGAGTGAGCAGTTGTTGTTGTTGTTGTTGTTAATGTTTGTGGATTGGTAACACCGCCATGCTTTGGGAGGATTTGTCCAGGTGACTTGTGGCTGTGGTACAAAAGAATGTGATTAAAAATTAAATGCTTTCTCATAATATGACCCCATCAGACTTTCGACACGTTGAGACACCTTCATTTTGGCCGTGGTGGCAGTAATGTTCACTTCAGGCTCCAGATGCACTTTTTTTGCTCCTTAGCTGCTACTCCTGTTCTTCCAAGGCGTGTTTATCCGGGAGGCATTTTTTAATGTTGGATAATAGCAGCCACTTAAACCTCCACCTGACAGGCACATGTTGAACTTGAAATTCTGGAGCTTTAAGCCGCTGCTTCAACAACAGTTGACACACTGCCATGGTTGTATTTCGGATGGTGCCTTAATGCCTTTAATTGTTTTCCACGAGAGTTGCAATTTTGCGAGCCCGTTTCCTGGTTGTAAGCTTGACCGGCCTCTTCTCCTTTTCGTCTGCCTCTGTCATTTAAGCGTTTTCCAACATGAACAGTCCTAATTATAGTTCAACAACTCAGCCTTGTTCAACTCCACAGAGCACGGTGTCACGAGCACGAGCACGAGCATAAACCAAACAGGCCAAAACCAAACAGGCCCAAAAGTACACGCTCCCAAACTATGTTCAAACGAATCACACCTCGTCCACATGCATTTTATGCTTTTTAATGAAGCAAAAGTAATTAATGTAACCGCAGTGGAACAACTATAATAGTGCCTCAGGAAACATGGAAAACTAGCCTCTTTGTGTGCTGCTGCCCCCTGCTGGTGGCCAGGTGAACAGGTATGAAGTGAAACCACACCCCTGTGCCAATTACAGGAAATGATCTAATAAAAAGAACGTGGGCCACCGAAAGTAGTAGTAATAGTAATAATAATAGTAATAATAATAATAATAATAATAATAATAATAATAATAATAATAATAATAATGATAATGGGTTGGATACACAATTTGTCTCCTACTATATGATAATAATGTAACCAACCCCATACCCACCCTCCCATCCGTCTATTTGATCAATGTTTGCTAAAATTACAAAATTGCACAATTTTAAGAGACAATTGGTTGAAAAATCAGACATATAGCATCTTGCAAATAAATGTGTCAAATTCGAAAACACATTGTGTGAAATAAAGTAGCCTATTTGCATCTTTTTTTTATTTTTATTTTATAGAGAAACACGTCATAACCAGGAGTCTGCACTGCACTAATTCGACCACAAGATGTCCCAGTAACTCTTTAATGCGGAAAAGGCAGAGAGGTTTTCAATGTTTTTCAAGGACCCCTTGACTTTTAGTGACAAGGTGTACAATTGTGTTGCTTATTAAACCGGGTCAATAATAATGTGTAGTGCAGCCTTTAGTGCCATGTATGAAAGTATTTTGTAATTATGTTTACAATTGTTACGGCTGTATGTTTCCCTGTGCTCTTGTCTCTTCCTCCCCTCCAGTGGCTGCAGGTGAGCTTCATCCCACAACAAGGTGCACCTGGCCTGGGAGGAAGTCCTTTAAAAGCTCCAGTGCCAGCAGCAGGGAGGGAGGCCTCTTGCTGCCGGTCTTGCTGCCTTTTTTGTGTGGAGTTTTTGTCATGTGTTGTTGCATTTGGCTGTTATTAAATCCTGTGGATTTTGATGGTTTTAAAAGGTGTCTTTTTGTTATTTATTGGGGTCAATGATGGATTGTTGTTCACCCCAAAGAGCTCCCCAAAGGGTGGGGTGTAACAACAATGCTAAGTCATTAAAATTATAATTGTTGACAGTCATATTTTTACAGAACATATTTTAATTCTATATTGGCATTACTACATTACAATGTCATAACATTTAACAAATAGGAAGACTTATATTGTCTTATTAATTGTGTTCATGTTAATGTTTACTTGACATAATTTAATTTTTGAAAGAAAAAAAAGTTTGGGATCAAATAATTTCGGGGATCAGACCGCTGGGGGTTAGTTGTAGAAGTTTTGAAGATCTCTTATAAGGCATTGTGGAGTAAATTCGATCATATTCACATCTGCAAAACACTGAAGATGATTCAAATGCTATAATTCATCATAATTTTATCAGAAAAAAAAAACTTATTTGGCAAAATCTTGGTTCAGGTCAATCAATTACAATAGCTCAATCAAAGAAAATAAAGAAAATATAAATACTGTATCAATATATCAATGGCCTAGTGTAAATGCACACAGCATTGACTGATTGCTGAATGGGCCTATACGGCCACAGGCCGAGGAGCCTGAAGTGTAAGAGGCCTCTCTGGCGCTCATCTACAAAATGACTCAAAGACACACGTACCAACCAGGAAGAGACTCAAAATGACTACAAAGAACATAAGACAAATAAAAAGAGTTACAAAACGACTACAAAGAGACAAAAACTGCAGAGAGATGTGTAACGACTACAAAACAACAACACAAAGAGGCTAAACTATAGCTTCTGTGTGCTCGGGAGGTGATGGGGCCTTTTGCATGCCTGTGCCCAGAGGCCCATTGTCTCATAATCCACCCATGACACACACTCACGCACACACACTCACACACACACACACACACACACACACACACACACACACACACACACACACACACACACACACACACACACACACACACACACACACACACACGACACAAAATGAGTATTCTAAATGGACCGCACATAAATTATAACACTGGCCAGTAAACTGGTTAATGTGAGGTGACAATGAAGCAGGTTTGTTAGTAGAGATACTGTCCTTCACCCGAACAGCCCCGCTCTCTAAAAGATGGATTTCTCCTTTGGGATCAACAAATATCCCCACATTATGAGACCAGGAATGACACAGTTTGAGAGTGTGTGTGTGTGTGTGTGTGTGTGTGTGTGTGTGTGTGTGTGTGTGTGTGTGTGTGTGTGTGTGTGTGTGTGTGTGTGTGTGTGTGTGTGTGTGTGTGCGTGCACAACGGCAATGCATTTAATTTAGAAAACATTTTTCAGTCTCACACAGGCAAACAGTTAGTGAGATGGAGACATGAAGCAGAAAATTGGACCACCTGGCAGAGATTTACAGATCACACTGCACCGAGTGTGTGTACGAGTGTCCTGCTGCAATGACTGGCAATATACTAATAAGGCTGACAGGGGCATGGGATGATGTGGCCATGGTCACTTTGGGTCAGCTGTGAAGACTTCTGATGTTATGAATCATGATCCCAAACAGCTGATTGACAAGATTGTTTAAAGTTTGTTTTTCCAATTTCCACATTAATGAGAGCAGCGGACACTTTTGGAAAAACTTTGCAAACATATCCAGGGTCATTCCCCCTCCAGTAGGATTTACTGCAGGAGATAAAGCTTTACTTTACTTTAGCTTTACTAAGTCTCTGTATGCTTCATCTTTATGATGTCCTTCCCATAGATTTTAATGCATATCTAACTATGGAAACACATGCCTGTAGAACAGCCTTTAAGACTAAATCTGCCATATTTGCCCCCAATAGTGAACTTTCATATTTTACACTTGTCATTTTGATTGAAAATTGAAGTAAACCGTGCCAGCTCAGCAGTTTCATCACACAGAATGTGAGGATGTCAATTGCTCAAATACACCTACATTTGTCATGTTTCTGGACTCAATTATTTAGTATTTACCTTTAAAGAGTGCACACACCCACACAGGTGTTGACGCAGGCTGAAAGTGGGGCCTTATTCACAGAAGACATGTACCAGTAGTAAAAGTACAAATTAATGATGGCTGAATTCCATTTAAAGGTTTCAGCGTCCTGGTATCGTTAATACTGGCTCACAGCTGGACACTTGAATAGAACAGAGCTGTTTTTAATGTTATTTTTAATACCTATGCTTCTCTTACTATGCCGTGACGAAGCCTGATATCACCATGAACTAACAATAATAAAGATTTAAACTGTCCCACCCTGAAAAGACTCGCACAAAAGTGACACAAAATAAATGAAAGCACCTGCGTCTGTATATTGCACCACACACATACAGAGTATTTTTATCTTCTGTTGTATACGTCCTCTTTTGGTGTCCGAACCAGATGACGTTGAATGCTATCTTTTTTTAACTATGCTGGCCTATTTTTAACACACTTATTTTCCTCTTCTGGGGTCTACTTTGATCATCATCTCTGTCAGTGCAGATGGCAACACTGCATTTTCTAACTCCCTTTCGCTTCCCTGCTATCCTCATACGCCTTCACACTGTTTCACAAAGTTTCAGGTTCAAAATTGGTGAATATACCATTATCCCTCCTCCCTGTGTTGAGCATTTATAGCCTTTACTGCTGAAAACTCCTGTGAAGATGCTCCATTTCCTGAAAAGTCCCTCTGAAAGTTTAAATCTGACACATAGAAGTTCATATCCCAATCCATCTCCCACACACATATCCTCAAGCATGGCATCCAATTACCTGATTTGGAGATATTTCATGTGACAGATATTTAATTTGCCCATGTACAGAAACATTTTGTATGGTCCATATTTCTCGACAAATTTGACAAAATCACCAACTTTACTGCAAAGTTTACTGCAAAAAAAAAAAAATGTCCCCAATGGCTGGTCCCACTTCCCAGCACCATGTCACGCAACTGCATGGCTCTGTTTGTTTTTAGCATAGCCCAAGTGCATTCACATGCATACTCACACAAGCCTGTACACTGATGTGGGGACACACACACACACACACACACACACACACACACACACACACACACACACACACACACACACACACACACACACACACACACACACACACAGGTCGTATACAGAAGCCCTCCATTCAGTTATGTAACATGGATTAGGTTCCACTATTTCCTGGCCCCAACAGTCAAAACTATGGGAGCTATTTTTAACCCTGGACCCCAATATAATATCAACAGGCGCTTACCGTAATAATGGCAATATGAACGGTCTCATTGCTGCTCATGTGGACATGTCCTCCTTACACTGATATCCACCAACCGACATCTGAGGCAACTCAAAGCTTTGCATCTGGAACTATTTTGAGATCATTAGTGAGTCTGTTTTTACTTCATGGAGCCGAAGCTTGTTGCTGAGTCATAGTTACTGTAATCAATCAAAACAAACAACTTTTTAAAAATGTCACAATTTTTGACATGACGGCTAATAAACATGCCTGTTACTAGTAGGCATGGGACGACATGAAAATGTGATGTCATGATTATCCTGGCCAAAATTACGATTCACGATTGTCAACAAAACTCTTAAAAATAGCACTAAAACACACTGGAATGACTTTACTTTTACTTTATATTGACTTAAGAAAGAAATAACTTGTATTGTGTCACTGATAGGACACACATCTTTTAGTGTCCATCCTTTTTTAGTGAAAAACAGTGAAAAATCATCATAAATCATAAGGTCTCATGACAATATTCATGATTATCAACCCCCCCAACCACACACACACACACACACACACACACACACACACACACAAGTTCCACACTATGAGCTTATCTGAAATAGTTGCTGTCACATTCCACAAGCCAAGTCCCCAGGAGTTCAGGTCATTACAACCCGAAAACCACAGGTAGCCCTAATTGTGTTACAGTGGCTTCACACACGGTTTCTACCTGAGTTACACTCACACAGGAAGGATTTTTCACTTGCACACTGGCAACATGTACTACACACACACACACACACACACACACACACACACACACACACACACACACACACACACACACACAGACACAGACACACACACACACAGACACACAGACACACACACACACACACACACACACACACACACACACACACACACACACACACACAGACACACACACACAGACACACACACACACACACACACACACGGAGAGCAGTTCCGCTTTGTGGATGTCTAATTGCAGGCTTATGTCCAGCCAGGACATGAGGACGCAGCATAATTTCTCCACAGGCATCTGAGTGGGCACCACACTGTCAGGACCAATAACCTGTAAGATATACCCTGCTGGTCAAATACACCTACATACACACATGTATGTATTTGCACACATGTACTGTGCTGTAGAGTGCTTGGACACACTGTCACACACACACACACACACACACACACACACACACACACACACACACACACACACACACACACACACACACACACACACACACACACAAAATGTCACGTACAGATGCACTGACACGGATTTAGTAATAGTGGAAAAATCTACAAAACCTTTTGTGGTAATTAAAATGGTCAGGTTGTCATGGTAATGTCAGAAAAGATCAGGAGGGATCACACTTGTTTTCCACATAAAAAGTTTAGTCCACTTTCCTCTCTGTGTCCCGTGTGTAACTGTTTACTTCTGACCTCTGTGCAGCTTTTTGCCAAATCATTTGCTTAATAATTCACTTAATAATGTACATTTTTTAATACTTCCCTCCAGGGACGTCACTAGAATTTAAAGACAGTGACAGGAGGAGCATACAAAATCTTTACGCTTGCATCTTTTTAGTACTGTATAACAACAACACAACAACCAGTGAAGAAGTCAAGTTAAAAGCAACAGACATCGTACTCTTCCATTCTCTTCTGTTGAACAAGAGTTACTGTGATGTTAACTTTAAGACACATTAAAGCTGCATACTTAGAACTGACCCTGGTTATGTAAATGGTCTTAAAGTGATACCATATCTGATTCCTCTCTCCATTAGATAAGCTGCAGGTCGAAAGATTGTCAATTACACCAATTAATGTACTGTAGATTGTTGATTGAGTGTGATTTTGCTCAGGAATGTTTCTGTCATAAAGTATACATAGAATAAACCAAGACTGGTTTACACAGTGAAATCTGACAACATAAATATGAACTTTACCCAAATAACTATAAATAATTTTGTATGTATTTATTCTGTATTTATTCCAGCAAAATGAGGGTTCGGTGTCTGTAAAAAATGTAATAAAAAAAAGACAAACTTTCTAAAGTAAAGTGTTTAGGCTATGATGCTATAATCCTAAAACTCTATGTATACCCTTTCATCAGTATATTATTCTGAAAATAAAGACTAAATGTTTTTTTTTAAATAAAATAGAAAATAAACAAAAAAAAGACAAATTATTTGGGGGTACTTAGGAACAATTTAGGGTAACTCCAGTCCCCCTAACATAGGCCTAACAACGTCACTGCTTCCATCCATCAGTTTCCACCTGCCTCACCTACATCATTTTTGAGGTAGTTAATACTGTAAAGTAAAATTTTAAAAATCTAAAACATTTTACGAGAACAGGAGCTGACTTGTGAAAGCTGTGCTGAATAAAAAGGTTCCCAGTCTATACATTATTATGAAATGACTGGAAGGTATGAGTCATTTTTTGAGAATATAATGGTTGATAAATGAATATAAATACAGCTGTACAAAATAAAAAATCACCACTGTTGCATGAAGTCAGCTATTGTTGTTTTTCCTTGTTCACTTCATTATTAAATATCTACACGATACGTTGGGTTTCATGAGCCCCAGACTTGTAAAACTAATACTCTTGTTTTCAAATCAGTGGAGCGCAAATTAAATGATTTTTTTTATTGAAACTAGGTTTCATTCCAAAGCAGTAGAACATTTATTTTTCCAGCCGTCCAATAAACACAGCACTGATAACAAATGATGGAAAATAAGCTGAAATGAGACTTCTATATTTGGTCACTGTGGTTTAAATTGACTGTGACTAAGTATCAGCATCACTAATTATCATACAGCAGACTGACTGCCATCATTAAGCAATCAATTCCTAAATTAGCTGCTGCAGAACAAGACATAAAGATATGCAGACACGCAAAACACAACTGAAATAATACTTCTGTCAAGCATGAGTCATCACTATTTTTTGTCAAGAGGACCACCCTGTAGGGCGTAGACTTGGAAATTAACTGACAGAAAATATAATCATACTATATTTATTTGAATTTACTTAAAACCATGTCAATTAGTTCACAGATAGATTAGAGTAGCAGGACAAGAAATCCTCATAAACAACCTGCACAAAAAGGGACATTTTCATGGACTACTGAGTGTCAGCAAGCTTTTGCTAACACCAAATTGCTGTTGAATTCTGCGCCTGTCCCGGCGGCGCCGAAACTGGATCAGCTGTTCCAGCTTCAGGTTGACGCCAGCCAGGTGGGGGCAGGTGCAGTACTCCTGCAAAAGGATGGGAATGGAGTCGATAGGCCTGTCTGCTACTTTTTGCAAAAACTTAACTGGCATCAGTTAAACTATGATTAAAAAGGAGGCCCTGGCTCTTATCTGGGCACACCAGGATGTTGATGTCTATGTTTGTGGTGGTTTGCATCCTGTGATGGTATTCTCTGACCACAACCCTCTCACTTTTCTTCATTAGCTTCAGAGTGTAAATCAAAGACTTTTTTTGGTGGGCACTCTTTTTGCAACCTATCCGACACATCAGGCGCACTGAGAATGTAATGGCTGATGCTTTGTCTCGGGCTCCAAATGATTATTAGTTGTGTCAGTTTTCTCTGTGTCCTCTGTTTCTCTCCATTCCTTAAATTGCTGTCCAGGCGCCAGAATCTGCTGGGTGTTGGGATTAGGAGGCTGTGGTCGAGAATTTGATGCGACTTTGCTCATGGTTGTCGAGTGTTGTGAAGGGGTGAATGGTTGATTGAATGTGGGAGTGAATGGTTCTTCCTGAATTGCTGTTGTGCACTAAGTATTTGGGTTAGGTTTGTTGTTTTTTTATTGTTATTATGGGTTTTGGAGAATATTGCATGTATAATTGCATGTGCATGTTAGTAAGCATGCACCGTACACACAAATACACATCCTACACACACTCAGACGCAGACAGCCACACACACATTATCTATCTTTAGCTGTATAAATAGGCGTGTAATTAATGTTTAGATGTTTGAGTCATGAGGTGGAAACATGAACGTTTAAACTGCTATTAATTTCTCATCAGGGGCCGAGAGACAGAGAGAGGGAAGAGGGATGGAAAGGAGTAGAAAGAGAGCAAGACCAGCGTAGCATGAGAAATGGATGTTACAAGATCAGTCATCAACTAATAAAAAGCAACAAAAAAAATATGTAAATTTGAAAGAAAAGAGACCCCAAGAGATTGTGGTTCATCCATTTGTTTGCTCCATTTGCTGACTTTGGTTTCAATCAGAGGATGCATGCCAAACTCAAATTGTAATGGAAGTAAGCTTTCATTACAATGTATGCAACATGGCTGTCTTATTTCTGCATATTTGATCAACTCAGTAGGCTAAGACACCCGTTATCTAACCTGGTTCAATCCCTTCTCAACTTCCTTCCTGTCTCCTCGATAGCAACAAAAAGAACCAAGAACCAAGACCAGGTGGGGCAAACTGTGAGACCTTGTTGCAGTTAAATTAGAGGTGATGTCAAGGGAATCTGGGGCTCGGAAAGACTACTGCTTTTGTCCAGAGAGACCCCCAAAACCAACACAAAATGAAAGTTCCTAGTTTTAAACAATTAGCTGTTTTTATTTTTTGCTTTTACCTCTTCTGAATGTATGGACCTAAAAGTAGACAAGCGGCAGAGCGGCACCTCGATCCGGCTTCTGGTGTGGAGCTGATAACAAAGTAAGCTTCATAATTTGAGTTAAACTTTACAGTATAAGTGTTAAAGAAGTCTTAGCTAGTTGTAGTGTGGTATGAAGGCCAGGGGAGCGATGTCGTGGGAGCAAGGCCGGTATAACAACCCTTCAATCACAAGGTAGCCCCGCCCAAAAGCATACCCTGTTTTATTGTCTATGTAACTCGAAATGGGACCATCATTTACTAAATAAACATCATGCCGTATTGAAGACTTGATGCTATCGGTTGAGGGCATACACTAATGTTTACTGGGGTAATAAATGAAATAGGAAGTAAGGTATTTTTCTCATAGACTTCCATGCAATCATACTTCCTTGTGCAACCAGAAGAGTCGCCCCCTGATGGCCATTATGGAGGATGCAATTTTAAGGCACTTCCATGTTGGCACGACTGGAGTTTGCCACCTGGTCAGGACACTGACACTAATGAGGCTACTCAAGTGATAACGGTCTGTAACCACTGCTTTAGGACGGTCTATCGGTCACAATAAGACAATCTGGGCCTCGAAACAATAACCTATGATAAACGCCCTCCCTGCAGTTCTCTGTTTTATGGTTAGACTGCGAGAGCTTTGGCCAAATGATCACTTAAATAAAGTTTATAAGCATGCACTACCATCCCTAGATAGATGTGGAAACTGTAAACGGCATCCCTCTCTCGGCCTGGGAACCACCTCCCTGTGTGCTGCACCGCCTCCACCCCTCCCCCCCGCTCCCCACCCCTCTCGGTGTTACCCCACCGCTCCAGCGGTGCGCTCAAAAGCGCGAGCGCAGCCGGAGAGGAGCGGATGCTTGGGAACTGAAAGAGGGAGGCAAGAGAAAGCTCTTTGCAGGGGCATTCGGATGTAAGTGAAGGACGTCGCTGGCGCAGCATCGGTGTCCGAAAAGTAGAGGAGAGCAGCGGAAAGAAAAACAACGGAGCGCCCGCTCGTCCTCGCGCTTCAGCACCGCAGGGAGGAGACAAGCAGAGGAGGAAAGATTCCCCTAAACGCAGTGAGGGCGTCGGATGAGGAGAAGAGGAGAGCGGAGGGCATCGGATAGGTAACAACAAGGAGTAAGTACACAGCGCGAGAAGTTTGTGTACAAGTTTCAGAACATATTGGCTCACACTTAAACATCTTTCCCATTTCATTCAGAGTTCAAAATGAACATTTCAATAAGAAACGACATGCTGTCTTGAAGTTCGTGCAAGTTGTTCCACTTGTCTCACCTCTCCACCTAGCGAGACATGGTGTGTGTCTCACAGCCACCAGCTTGTTTTCATCTATTAAATATTTAGAAAGATACATTAAAATTGCGCAACTTGTCAGGCAACTAAATGGTTATTAAAACATCTAAACATCTGGAGTTTGAGTTACCATGTAGTGTAAGGGAAAATCACAGTTATACAACATGGTTTGATTGTTCCTGTCTGTTGATAAAATGTGTGTGTGTGTGTGTGTGTGTGTGTGTGTGTGTGTGTGTGTGTGTGTGTGTGTGTGTGTGTGTGTGTGTGTGTGTGTATTGGTAAAAGTTGACATGGCAGTGTACAGCGCTTTGAGTTTATTGAGCATGGAGGACTGGGTGAATGAATAGAGCATGAATGGATATTTATTCTGTACATAAACAAATGTATATATTGCCATGCACACATATGCATACTTTGCTGTTTGCAGTATGCCTTACATACTGGTTTTGAGACCAGTAAAAAACAGTTTATGATGAATTAGGATGCATATCACGTAGACATCACTTAGAGGATATAAACAATAAGTAATTTAAAAAACGATGTACTGGTGTGGCAGCGTGGTCTCAGTCACAGGATTTACACAGAGCACACCCAGCTCTTATAACCTCCCCCCTGTCTGTACTAACTCCTCCCCCGAGATGATGTTGCTGGAGCAAGAATGACAAAATAATGTGTTGTGTCATAACAATTCTCCTTATGTCCAAAGTAGTGCAATAGTGACAGTATTTTTGCAGTAACAATATTCCCAAAACCCCCAAAAAAGTGAGTCAAGAGTATCAACATTTAATCTAACAGGAGAAACTGAACTGGTCAACAGCAACACCCCTCTTCATGCCATCTCCGTCAAAGGGATATAAACATAAAACTAATTCATTCACCGACTACAAACATCATTAACCTCTTATTCCATATCCCTCTTTTTCTCATCGACGCATTCTGTCTTCCTTACTCACCCTTGCTTTCTTATTTCCCTATCTTTTAAAACACATCCGACCACTTACATTAAAGATGCACACAACCCTCACGGCCCTCTTTCTTCTTGCTGCATGATGCATGTTGCAGCGTGAACATGACAAAACACCTGAAGACTAGTGCTTGAATCATGCTTTCACCAGTGATAGCGTTTGAAGGCTATTTAAAGGCCTCGTTTGTGATTTATTTATAAGGACTTCTAAAATTAACACCTAAAAGTGTTTTACCAGAGTACGGGAGCAGAGACAGGGAGGGTCAAAATGGGTGGGGAAAAAAAAAAATCTCAATGCTATTTTCTAATTTCCCCCGACAGTGGCAGCTCCAGACTTATTGGACCCTAAATCCGCCACTCACAACACCAAGCCCCGCCTCTCCTTCTCCACAAAGCCAATCACACTGTCTCCCCGTGAGGAGAGTGAGGTGAGAGAAGAAAGAAAGAAGTTCAGATTTTAAAAGTAATTATTTTTGGGGGGGGTGGTATGTATGTGGGTTGATTGATCAGTTGTAGTGTTGTAGGTGATTGCCACAGTGATGAAATGGAAGACGGTGTCAGCCATCTTTCTGTTGGTGGTTCTGTACCTGGTGATGGGAGCAGCAGTCTTCAGATCCCTGGAGCAGCCTCACGAGAGGTAGGCAAGTTAGATATATGTCTGTCTGTCTGTCTGTCTGCTTCACTAGCAGGAAAGCCATTCACCCTTCATGGTCATCCTCTATTCAGCCGTCCATTCATTTACCAAATATACTCCTCTTATTGACATTATGTCTACTCGCTGTACATTTCTTCAATGCCACTTATTAATGCAATTTTTTCCCCAAAATTTAAAACAATACAAAAGACACAATCACAAACATTTAGCCTCATGCATGTTCTCTCATCCCTCTCTCCTAGTGCCCAGCGTTTGGCCATCCTATCCCAGAAGCTGGAGTTCCTGTTCAGACACTCCTGTGTCAACCAGAGTCAGCTAGAGGAGCTGGTTAAGGTGAGACTTACGTCAAAGGACAAATAGATCAAATAGAAACACATTTTATCTATTGTATCCAGTTGTAATTCAGCACATATGCAGTGGTTTCAGCACCATGGATAGCTCCTATAGCTTCACAGGAGAACAAAGCGTGGAGCCACAGAGTTGGTTTGTGTTTATCATAATCCAGAACTGTACTGAACTATTAAACCCATCTGGGGATCCTACATTCACCTCAATAGATTCTCTTTGACAGCTCCAGATTTTTGTCTCACCAACAACTATCAAGTCAAGTACAAAGGCGCTAACACACCTACTTGAATGTTTCATCATAGTATTTACAGCAGCAAGAAATAAACACAATATGTGTTTCAACCAGAATTTGAAGATGTCCTGTGGTACCTTTTTGATAACTATTGATCTGGAACATAAATCTGAACACAAATCTCTCTCTCTCTTCCCTCCAGCAAGTAGCGTCTGCCATCCGCTCAGGAGTGAACCCTGCAGGGACACTGACCAACCACAGCAGCCTGTGGGACCTGAGCTCTGCCTTCTTCTTTGCTGGTACTGTCATCACAACCATCGGTAGGACACACACACACACACACACACACACACACACACACACACACACACACACACACACACACACACACACACACACACACACACACACACACACACACACACACACACACAACCCTAAACCAACCTTAAAACCAAGTCTGAACCCTCACTGGTCTAATTTGCCCTCACAAAGATAGCTGTACGAGTACACACATAATGTGTTATGTATGAATTTATGTGCAAAACCTCTCAGAATAAAGCTGTTATGGTGACTTATGTAACTCGACTTACTGCTGTGTGCACTGCAGTCTTTCAGTGTTGATCCCTCTCACACTCCACCTACTACTCTTATCCTTTTGCTTCTTTTTGTCAGTCACTTACTCACACCTACTTGCAGAAGCAAAGCTGTTACATCAGAGAGAGTACAATCCAAATGAATGAAACACAAGTAGACACACAGTGATTCATCTCACCTGCTGCTTTGGTGTATGCGATCATCTGATCACCTGGCTTAGCTTGCTCTGCACTGCATTATCTGGTGGTTTTCACTCAGGAAGTGGGAAGCATGAAATAGTGAGATATCATTCTCAGTCTTCTGTCCTCTCTGCAGGTTTTGGGAACAGCTCTCCGCACACAGAAGGTGGAAGGATCTTCTGCATCGTGTATGCGTTGCTAGGGATACCTCTGTTTGGCTTCCTTTTGGCTGGTGTAGGAGATCAGCTCGGCACTATATTCGGCAAGGTCATCGCCAGAGTGGAGAAAATGTTTGTGGTGAGTCTGGGCTATAAATATGCTGTATTTCACAGGAGAATTCCCATAACATTATAGTCACAAGTCTGAATCAGCTACGTTGAATAATTTACATCAAAGCTCTCTTAACAATTTCCTCACCCACACCAGCTTTTAGATCATCGGATTTAACTGTTTTAATGTTTTAAATTATGTAGCATAGTGTATGTAATTATTTGATATGACAGAGTATTAGGGCCAGACTAAGAGAAAAAAAAACGAGAATAAAGTCGTAACATTACGAGAAAAAAGTCATAATATTACAAGAATAAAGTCGTAATATTACAAGAATAAAGTCGTAATATTACGAGAATAAAGTCATAATATTAGGTCTACGAGAATAAAGTCGTAATATTACGAGAATAAAAGTCATAATATTAGGTCTACGAGAATAAAGTCGTAATATTACAAGAATAAAGTCGTAATATTACGAGAATAAAGTCATAATATTAGGTCTACGAGAATAAAGTCGTAATATTACGAGAATAAAAGTCATAATATTACCAGAATAAAGTCGTAATATTACGAGAATAAAGTCGTAATATTACAAGAATAAAAGTCATAATATTACCAGAATAAAGTCAAAGTCGTTATCAAGATCTGACGTGACCAGCTCAACCAAACAGCAGCCTCAGTTGCAGTTGACCACTACCAGACAGCTCCTCTTCCACAAAAGAAGCAATTTCTTCCAAGTCCGTGTGGTTCTTTCTTCGAAACAGACACAGTCGTTTGCACAATCGCTTCAAAGTCCTGATACTGATGATAATTTGATGCTGATGTGCCAGAAGACTAAGTATTTCCTTTATTCTCGTAATATAATGACTTTTTTCTCGTAATGTTACGACTTTATTCTCGTAGACCTAATATTATGACTTTTTTCTCGTAATATTATGACTTTTTTCTCGTAATGTTACAACTTTATTCTCGTAGACCTAATATTACGACTTTTTTCTCGTAATATTATGACTTTTTTCTCGTAATGTTACGACTTTATTCTCGTAATTTAAAAAAAAATATATATATTTTTTCTCTTAGTCTGGCCCTAATACTCGTAATACAATACAATACAATATTGTGATAGTTAATTTCCTAATAATAACATTTAATAAATAAAAGTTAATAAATTGTTGTGCTGTTTATTTACATTTACATTTAGGTCATTTAGCAGACGCTTTTGTCCAAATTTATTAATACATAAATTACATCTACATTATCTGTAGAAAGTTAAAAATGTACAGTGTTAATGCAGTAGAGAGTGTGGGTACTGGACCAGGCAAAAGTCAAAGTTCAAAGGCAGAGGTCACACACAGGAAGGCAGCCGCCGATGCAAAGGCAACAGTAAATCCACAAGCAAAAAAATCTGAAAATCCAAAAACAAGCTAAAAGTTAAAACCAGTAAAGCTTACTGGGTATCGGCAGTCTCAGAAAGAAAAACAGTCAACGGTGATCTACTGGAGGGCTGCAAGGAAAGAATTCTGGAAGTTCAGGGACAACCTGGCAGGGAAGTGATGCGTGAGCAGGTGAACGTATGCTGGACGACTGATTGGTGATGAGGTGCAGGTGTGGTAAATGCAGTGGCAGGAAATTGAATAACAAGTGAAAAACAAAATAAAACAGGAAGTCCGGACAGGTCGTCACAAAGAGATTACAGTGTGCTTGTGTGTGCGTGACTGCTCCACTTTTGTTGCAATGTGAACAAACCCTTTTTTTACCTGAATTTGTATCTGGATGAATCATTTTCCATGACATACTGAGAGTATTTCTTTGCACAGAGGCTCGATTTCAGCTTCAAACTGCAAGAAAGTGTTAATTCTTATTAAAAGCTGTGTCTAAAGCTACACTAGGTCTGTATTTAAGCAGAAACTCAAAACTCAAACATATAAAGTCCCTCATTCTTGGGTCCAAACTCATTAAAATGAACATCTGAATGACAAGCAGGTCCCCTTGTAATTGTTTCATTCAGTTATTGCAGATCCCATTACGAGAAATAAACATCACATAGTTTTTTTGTGTCGGAGTCGCTACTCCTACTTGCTTCCTCGTCTTGAATGAAACAAGCTCCCTCTGCTGCTCTCAGGGCACCCGAGGGACCCAGTAATGAATCTCATGATTAAGGCTGAGGACGGTGGACAGAAGTTAATTGTGTTAGTGTGTGTTTCTATGCGTGTTTGTCAAAGCCCTGATTGCATGAGGGAGGCTGCGGCATTATCCCCGGTGAATAGGGTGGATGTCGTTTCTTTTCTGCTGCACCCAGAGGACCACTTTATGGAATAAAGCTATTACTACTAACAGCGCTTTTACCATTTCACTTCAAAAACAGTTTAGGTCGATCCACGACTTTGGGCCAGACTAAGATATCTCACTGATGAATGACATTTTGTACAAAAACATTCATGCACCACAGAGGATGATACTGACTCTGGTGATCCTCTGACTTTTCCTCTGCGTGTGTGACGTTTGGTCTTGAGCGAAATGTCCCAACAAATAGTGGATGGATAGCTAAATATGGGTTCACACCTTAACGGCCAATTAAGGAGGAATTTAATTTGTCATCAGAAAACTCATGACATTCCCATCATTCTCAGATATTCTTACTATACTAGCACTAATTAGCAAATATTAAGCTAACATGCTAAATTGGAAGATGGTAAACATTAGTACATTAGCATTGTTGATGTATCCACTTTTTGGATAAATAAAAACAACTACATTGGATCAGGTTTCTCTATTACGAGCACCTGCTTGCTGCCATATTGCTGATTGTCTCTGCCTGTCTCTGTCCTGCAGCACTGGGACATCACTCAGACAAAGATCCGGGTCATCTCCACGCTGCTGTTTGTGCTGTTTGGCTGCCTGCTGTTTGTGGCGCTCCCGGCGGCCATCTTTAAACACATCGAGGGTTGGTCTGCGCTGGAGTCCCTTTACTTTGTGGTCATCACCCTTACTACCATAGGGTTTGGAGACTTTGTGGCAGGTACGAACACGAAGCCGACACAGACAGACACGTCCGTCCCTCTGCATGATGCCTGTATACCTCATCGGTTGGGTTGTTGCACTCATTGTATCTGTCTGTTTCTGTGTCTAGGTGGTTCAGAAATAGAGTACTTAGATTACTATAAACCAGTTGTATGGTTCTGGATTTTGGTGGGACTGGCCTACTTTGCTGCCATCCTCAGCATGATAGGAGACTGGCTCAGAGTCATCTCCAAGAGGACCAAAGAAGAGGTATGAGACTGCCAGTTTCATTTACTCCTTCATTCATTGGCTATTCCTCATTTCTTCTGCAACTCTCACTTTTTTTCTCTCTACATGCCTCTTTATTCATCAATGTATAGGTTTCCACCGTCTTCGGTCACAATGGTTCACGCTACTCGGTTACAGTGCCACGTCCCGGCCTCAACTTTTGCCCTCTGCTTAAGTTAATTTCAATGATAGGACTGTTTTCTAATCAAATCCGCCGTCTGCCATCCAAACACATAAACGCAGACTTATGCCATTACCGTGAGCATCTCCAGAGAGGGGGGGGAGAAAGAGGTAATTTGGAAAACGTGTGACGATGTCCTTATCAGAAAATGTATTTTTTTAAATGTTGTATGCTCTAAGTATAACACGGGTTTGGTTGTTTCTAAAAAAAAAATGAGGGCCCTTATTGTAATTGAAAAAGCCGGACGATGATATAGACAACGCATTTGATGTAATTTGATTTTACTGGCGTTTGAGTTTTAGTGACACTGTAGGTGAGTGTGAATAAAGATTTGGTCTGCCAGTTCTTAACCATCAAACATATATTTTTAGAGAAGAGTTTTAGGGAACAAAGCATGTTCTTTGACAAGAACATGCTGTACATGACACGGTGTTCCCGTTAGTTAAACATAATTAGTGGAAGCACACTGGTTTGCAACTGCAATCGTTACGGTGTGATGTATGATTGTGTGTGTGTGTGTGTGTGTGTGTGTGTGTGTGTGCTCACTAAGGCTCTGCATGGGTTCTCATGCTGAAGTCCTACTGTGACACGGGATAATCTTACTGGCCTCTAAAAGTGGGTGTTATAATCATTAGGGACTGTGATATAGTCAGAACTAGAGGCAGTATTTGAAATTAATCCTTCGTTGCCCTGAAGTGAGAATGGCTTCAGTGCCATTTGATATTGCAAAAGAAAACTGAAGCACATAATTAAGTCAAATTAAGGTGCTTAAATATCCCGGTTAAACATCTTCTGCTGCTTCGTCTACCTTTTCTGTGCGTCAGCCCTTTTTTGTCTTCATGTTCATCCGTCACTGTCATTTATTAATTAAAAAAGATGCAACACTGGCTGTATTAGTGGTATAAATGACCGGTCATCATGTGGTGACCTCTAATATCTCTAATGATACTTTGATCATACTAATGATCCATTTTTATGAGGCATTTAAATTCTTACATGTGTGTGTGTTTGTGCATGTCACATTTTCCATGGCTGATTAATACTCCTAAGTTCAAGATGCATTGTTTTAATGCAATCGAGTTGACTTCCTGGTCAGTGACATCATCATCCCCTCTCGCTGTGTATATCTCCTTGGAAGGTTGAACATAAAACACACAAGTGTGCTGTGAATACTGACTGTCGTTAAAACCAACATGTAATTGAAGGCACCATAATATGGATTTATATGTTATTGTATTGATTAAAAAAATCATATTCAGAGGATAAAAATGAAATATAAACAGTGAAACGTGGACTTCATAAAAGACATAAGTGAAGTCTTGAGTGTTAGTGTCCATGAATAAACCAGCAAGCAAATCACAGTTTGAATGAAATTGCATCAACGCATGGAGATAATATACAGTAACTGTTCACTGTCATGGAAAACTTCAACAAAGCCTCTGCATGACGATTTCCATATGAAGCTGAACCCAGAAGGTGTCTGGTAATGCTCTGCAGTAATGCACAAAACCACCAAATAGGGTCCTTTAAAGGTTATTACTAAATGCCGCTCCACATATTTGTATTTTCTTGGTTCCTTATGTCTCTCTTTTGATTTCCTCACAGGTAGGAGAGATCCGAGCTCATGCTGCCGAGTGGACGGCTAACGTTTCGGCAGAGTTCAAAGAAACGCGGCGACGTGTCAGCGTTGAGATCTACGACAAGTTCCAGCGGGCCGCCTCCATCAAACGCAAACTCTCCACCGACATGGGGTTCAACCCCGGCCCCGAGCTCACCCATTCCAAGAGGGCCGCATCGGTCAATTTCAACGATGAGCGGGACAGGAACGAAAGGGAGGCCTGGCTGCAGGGCCCGACAACTAGAAACGGCGGTTTGTTCATGAATGGTTTGGACCCAGAGAGGGGAGACATCTCCGTCATTGAACAGCTCAAGTAGAAAGAGAGACAGTCAACACCTTTCGAGGTCTTTTCCATCGATAGCATCAGTGCTGAGAAAGCAGTGTTTTTAGTAGAAATGAGAAATGTGGTAGATTGGGACCCCAGCAGGGACATCTTCACCCCTCTGCAGGGATGTAAGCCTTGCTCAAGAACACTTCAGGACATGTTTCACCACCCTCGTACCGCCAGTGAAACACAAAGGAGGAGAAGAACATACAAAACATGAGGTGGTCTGGTTGAAAAACTGCATTACTTGGGTGTCAGATCGTGACCTAAATCATTGATTGGGATGGACACCCTTTCCCCGGAGGACCAAATAAATTAACATTTCCAACATGCTGTATACATAAAATTACAGTATTGCTGACCTAATATGTCCGTGGTGCCTGTCTGTGTTTGAAGCACTCGAATATTTTACTTTCTATACATTTTACTTCACAGCTTTACAAGTTGACTAGTATAAATGTCTGCCATCTGAATGCAGAATGACACAATCACAGTAAGCTGTTAATTGAAACAACTAATGACATGAAAGAAATGTTTCTTATATGGTGGGATGTGATGATCAGAATTGTAAAAGAATGTAAAGATGTTGAGATGGTGGGAAATTATATAATTTAAACTACAGACAGCAGGGTTGAACTACAAAGATGGGGGACTGCAATGTTGGTGAAGAGTAAGAAGGTGGACGTGGTGCAAAATGGTCAAAGTTTGTATTTCTGATGTTGGATGTAGTTTTAAAATGAAAATAGAGCATTGAATGTCGTCATGAGGAGATTGGAGAACCCTTGCTGTGCCTTAAAACTCTTCTTTTTTTTTTGCCAAACCAAGGCCAAGGACAACACACTGTGAGGAGGACAACTGATTTAACGAGTGTTCATACTCATTCAGGTGTTATCAGTAACTATTTAATTACTTCAACTGAGGGAAATTGGTGTTTATCCAATCCAAAAACAAACTAAATCAGTTGCTTACAGTCATTTTGTTGTAGTGGTCTGGACCCAAATATTCATCCAGTGCTTTGTTTTCCTATAATATCATTACTTTGGCACAATGGATTAAGTAAAAAGACTGTTGTAGACTGTTCTATTCATTTTAGTGGCTAGAAAATGTTCACATTTAGACCTTTTTCTTATGTCATAACAGGAAAAGTTCAGCTGTAATAAATAACATGAACGACATTACAGTTAGCTCAGCTAGTTCCCATTGTTCACACTGGCTGGCTGTCATGGTTCCTGGGCCACTTAATGAGCCATCACATGTGTTATTCCTCCTATGATGAGATCTGTCATGACGGAGGTCCATTCTGGGATAATGTAGAGCCTGTGATACATTTTGTTATTGCTATTCAGTTTATTGTCTACTGACCAATCTAGAGCTGCTATGATGCTACCAAATGAATGGTACGGTCATTTCGTTGTTAGTTATCATACCTGCGGACATATTTAAACTGATTATTTGTTTGCATTGTTGATGCTTGATTCACAGATGTGGACTTGCACACTGACCGGTCACAGAGGTTTCAAAGGAGATCAGGTTGATGGTTCATGTTGAGAATTTATTGAGAGGGTTCTGAAGTAATATTGTTGAATGTAATAACGAATTAAACTTAGAAAAGAGACTGCGGTGCAACTTACCAACAGTAATACACCAAGATTAGCTGGTAGGGTTAGGGATTGAATTATTTGATCTTTCCAGTCTTAATTGATTCTTTTACTTCTATTGGATGTTCTAACGAGTCTTTAAGGAGCCCACTAGTGGACCTAATAAAGCTGGCCTGCCTCTGCCTTCTTCGTCATTAGCAAACACATGTAACACAGTCATCCTTTTTAGCTTAACTTGCTCATGTATGTTAGTGCTTTTTATGATGATGAAAACTGTATTTTTCTAAACTGTAAGATTGTACTTGGAGAATGTTTCTACACTGATGTGAGTCTGGATGAACACAATGTAATAATAATAATAATAATGATGTAATAATAATAATGTATGTAGAGCTAATCTAACCATGGTGTAACAAAGACTTTTGTATGATATATCATGACATGAAAATACACCAGTTTAAACATTTTGAAGGAAAAGCGTGCTGTCTTATTCAAAGTGCTCGATCTGTGCTGTTGGTTCTCTACAGCCAAAAGCAGAATGTGCATCATATGATGAGTCAGTAACTGCTGTCGTCCTCACAGAAAATCCCCCAAAAGAAGAACAAATGAAGGTAGCTCATCCTAAACTCAGCATCTTCATTCTCCAAACTGATTTAACTCAATAGTTGTGGAATAACATCCTTACGGCCAGCCCAGCTCAGATTACAACACACACAGAGGGAGAGAGACGTGATTGTCTGCTCAGGTAGCCATTACCCCGCCACATCTTTACATAGAAACAGTTGTGTGCTGCAATATTAATACTCTGAATCTCATATATATATCATCTTTAAGCTTTCTATTCTCCTAATAGCCCAATGTAGCAAGTACATCTGGGATTAAAAGAGCGTTTGGTTCATAAATGCTGTGGATTTAATGCTAATTTAAGTGCTGCACACTGACTCACGCACACAAGCGACCAATCGCCTGAGAATCATCACGTTTTCTTCAGTATCAATGGGAACGTTGCCGACGAGACGCGCTAACAGCTCATACAGTACACTTTTTAATAGTGCCAGTTCACGATAATGTGAAAAATATTTCACGAGGTTTTTAATGTCCCTTCCACCGCCAGACACAACGGTGCTTTTGTTAAATATTTGGAAGCACATTAATCAGTATCTTCTCTCCTCTCACACTGTTCACAGCCGGTGAACCACCGAGTAATTATTGGTGTTTAAACTTCCTGGGTGATGGCGTTCTGATCAGTGCGACTGGCCAGCGCTAGCAGGGACTTATGATGCATGAGGTGAAGTTATGAAAGCAGGAAGTACAGACCAGAATCAACAGCACACAGTCAGTCAGATACAGTAGACTGGCTCATTTAACTATGATCGGTTTGCCATCCAGGCAGCCAAGCTGGCACACCTAAAACTGTAACTTTCCAAATGACCCGTTTACACTGGTTGAAGAAACAAATGAAGCTTTAGAGTTGCTGGTAGGGTGGTTTTGTTTAACTTAATCGCTGTTCCCAGTCTGCAATGCTAAGTAGCTGCTGGTTGTATCTGGTTGTGAATGAGGTATTCTCATCTAATTTTCTGTAAGAAAGAAAATTAGAATATTTCAAGCAACGTTAAACTACTTCTTTTAAACATATCTGGAGGGAAGAAGAGTAAAAGGCAGCTTGTTGCAGAAATAAATGAATAAATGTGAAATCTTCTACACACACACGCACTGTGACCATCCTCTGGTTTCATGCGTCGGCTGTATCATCATGCTCAGTGTCCCACTCTGGGACGGGACGCCATCAGAGGCCATTTCACCCAAACGACAGAAAGAAAAGCATGAGCGGTCGACAGTATTTACTACACTATTTTCTCCCTCAAACTGTTCACAGTGGGGTCAGTGGATAATCTGGAATAATCATTGTACATGAACATTTAGCATCTGTTAAAATAGCTCCTGTTTAAATTACTTCAGCCATAATGTATTGGTCATATGCCACATACAAATGAAGCAGTAAAATTAAGTTATTGTGTTATTATAAGAATTTAAAGAAATGGGGTATTTTATCAACATATATAGTGTATTTTCTGGTCAGCATGTATGTCCACTATACAGGTCCACATTTCTTAATGTCTCTACAACTTCAAACTGACAGAAATCTCACAGGCATCCCTCATATGTATTTATCTTCTGCCTTTTTTCCCCCCACAGCTATTTGTACCATGAATCTTTCAAAGTGATTTCCCTGAGGGAGGTTAATGTTGAAAAACATAACTACAGATGTCGGATGAACTGAAGCGTCAGAGGCTTTTATGTGGGTTTTATTCTAATGGTTTCTATTTTTAGTTCTTTGCATGTGGAGGCCATTCTTTGCTGGGAAGGTGCTGTAACAAGCCCGGGGACACTGGTCGTTTGAAATAGCTCTCTCTGTGTGTCTAATTGAACGGTATATCTCCAACCAAGAGGAGTCGTCAAGGGTTATTGCATGGAGGAAATCCTGTGAGAGCCAGGTGCGCCGTAAAGCTCATTGTGTTCAGGCAGGATTTTCCTTTGTTTCCCTATAAAATATGCACATGTAAGAATTCTTTTTCAATCTAGTCATTCATCAATTCTGTTTCACTCAGAGATGCTTTGTGTTCCTCTCTTCTTGTATGAATGTTGGCGAGCCCGACAGCGTCTCACCATCTCAAGCAGGAAACGTGCTTCATTTAACCTGCCGCCGATGCAAAGTGTTGGTGTGGCTGCAAGCATCGATATAACAGAAACAAGAGACGTTAGACGACAGTGGTGGCTTGCACATGTTTGTTTTTAGATTTTCTTGGGTGTGTGAATGTGATGAATTTGAATTTTTTAATTTACTAGTCAAAAAGAGGAGGTTCTATACTCAATATCCTTCTGACTGTAGTTTTGTCAGAGAAAATGACTTAAAATAAGTTATGAAATTACATCTGTGGGGCGTTTGAAAGAGTAAACCATGTAGGGAGGGTCTAACAAAACATACTTTTGAGTGCTTCTTTAGAGACACCTTTGTAGTTAATGCCATAACACGTGTAACACAGTTGGGAAGAGTTTGTTTTTTTCCCCCGCAAACCACACAACCATAAGCATGCATCTATAAAACCGTAGTCCATTTCTTATTATCCTTTAAGAAACTAATGGTTACAAATTACAAGGCCGTCATTTTAAGTGGTGCCCATATGGTTGCTGCATCCATATTTATGAACATGCTGTGGGCGAAATATCTGTGTTTTTTAAAAGTAACTTAATTGCGCTACCATCAGAAAACCTCGTCGCTTCCTCTGTGTCCTGTTCATACAAAACGGGCGGACACTTCCTGTCAGTGACTCTCCTCTGGCCCTGAGAGTTGCTGCTTACACAGTGTTGCCTGGTGAAGAATGGGACAAATCATGCATACAGCAGGGGGATCGACGGTCGGTCGGTCTGTCAGTTTTAAAGACAGACGCATGCATACACAAACGCCCACTCACCAGTCTGAGTGCCAGTGATAACACAGCTCAGCAGACCTATCTCCTCATTTCCCATCTCCTCGTCCAGAGTTGGTTCTGGCACTGCAGCTTCCGCTAACAGTTCCAGCCAGAGACATGAGAGCACAGGACGGTATCCGCTCTGAGGTGTAAGTGACTGTGCCACCTCCTCGCTGTTCCCATAACCCAGCATGCCTTGCTGCACCCTCAGCTTGGCAGTAAAAGACAGAAATGCATGGGTGTGAATGAACAATTCAGGTGAATGTGAAAACCTCAGCAACGCTCCCGGAAGAAACATCCATCGTGTCCGATCCTAATGTGTCCTCACGGCCTCAGAAGAACAAAAGGTCAAAAGGTCAGCACACATCAATACCTCTAATGCCAACATGAATGCATCAGAGAAGATCAATGTTATTGATCCAAAGAAGTGTCCTGAGACGCAACATAAAGGCTCACACAAAGAAATGCATCATTTCTGACATTTCACATTTTGCCACAGCCGGCACGTTGTTCGTATCGTCTCAGTCCGTCGGCGTGAAGGACACCGACGTGATGGTGCAACAAGCTGCCTTCAATCAAAAGGTGAGCATTTGAAAGAGGAGCTTTTGTTTTTGTGCTTTACAAACATGCTCTTCTCAAGTCAAACATGGTGGTTTTAGTATGATGGTCTGGGGCTGTTTTGATGCTTCGGGACCTGGACGACTTGCGATTATTCATGGATGGAACCATGAATTCTGCTCTCTACAAGAAAACTCTTCAGGAAAATGTCCACCCATCAGTTAAGTGACCTGTAACTCGAGTGCAGTTGGGTTATGCAGCAGAATAATGATTGAAAGCACACAAGCAACCTCTAGATGGCTCAAAAAAAAAAAAAAAAAATGAAGGATTTGGAGTGGCCTAGTCAAAGTCAGTGAGATGATGCGACATGACCTTAAACAGGCGGTACCGTCCAGTGTGGCTGTTTCAAAACTATTCTGCAAAGAGGAACAGGCCAAAATTCCTCCACGATGATGTAAAAGACTCATTGCCAGTTATTGCAAACGTTTGATTGCAGTTACGGCTGCCAAGGGCGGCGCAACCAGCCATCAGGTTTAGGGGGGCAATTTTCACATGGCTGATATAGGTTTTAAATCATTTATCACCTTCAATAAATGGAATGATCAGATAAAAACTGTATTTTGTATTCACTCAAGTTGGCATATTAAAATTAATTTGATGATCTGAAACATTTAAATGTGACAAATATGCAAAAAAAAAGAAAAGAAAAAAAAGAAATCAGGACGGGGAATATACTACCACTGTATTCATTTACACTCCAATGCTCAATTTATAGAAATATGTGGCCACTTAGTTTCCTGCTGCATAGAAACAATTCAAACTCTCAATAAAAGCTAAATGAATCCTGAATTATTATCATCTGTGGAACAAACTGGTTCCTTTTTAAGGTAAATGCATTTCAAAACATTCTGAAAAATGAATCAAACTAAAGATTCCTTTCATGCATTACACAAAATAGTTTGAGCTGAATTTATGCTCTTGTAGTTTCCATCCTGAGGATCCCCAGAACGTTGCCTTATTAGATCACTGACTTTGCCTCCATCTAGAGCCTGTATCCTGCACACGGTCACACTCACATCCAGCCTCTTCTCTCCATATGGCTCTGGTTCTCCACCCAGTGGTGGCAGAGTGTACTGCGTTTCCTGTAATTACCTATATCTTTTCAAAAGTTAGCAAATAACAGCAGCAAAGACAAGACACCCATGTGAAAGCAAACAAAGAGACCACACAAGTTACGAAGCAGTTAGGTTTTAGTATAAAAAGAGGCAATGAGCTATTTGGCATCAACTATTTACAATGAGCAATAACATCACTACACCTAAAAAAATAAAAACAAATGCAGATCGGCTTTCAACATTTGCTGCAAAGACTAGTAAGAAAGAAAAAAATTAAAAAACAGTTAAAAGAAAACTTCAACGATAATATCTGGAAAATATTACAAAGACAAAATCTACAAAATCTTAGCTGCCATTCGCGATCAGGTTACTAATAGATGGATGATGCATAGCTATTATATATCACTTACTATTTACATAGTTCAAGACATGTCTCTCTCACACACACTAACAAAATACTGTACAACCAGGGAGTCAGTGGTAAAGGCAGAGTTACAAAGTCATGAAGACAGAGCAACACGCCTGGTTGGTTTCCATTCAGGAGCATCACAACACAATAACGGTTTCATTCATTCTGAACACACAGAAATACAGATCCACTATTTTAAAAGTCAGTCAAATCTGGTAAAAAAAAAGAAAACTAAACTAAAAAACAGTGCTTTGAAGAAAATCCGCACTTGGAGAGTTACACATTGATCTTTAATCTGCCTCATTGTTAGTTATTGATTGCATTTCTCGTGACTTTAAAGAACAGAGAATGATATCGTAGTCCAGTCCAGGAAGAAAGTGATTTAACAGGAAACTAAACCATGTAGCACCCACGCAACCTCAAACCCCCAAAAAGAAAGAAAAAGGTGCATCTTAAGTGATTACTTATAAATAAATGTGGTATTACTTTAAAAAAAGTGAAGTGTTAATATGTTGTGCATCTATGAGTGTATATTTCCAACATTGTGTGTGAGTGTGAGTCTACTGGACATGGCAGTTGTCTTCTTGTCTCTCGTTCTGCTCTGGGCTCTTGTGTAAACCCAGTGATCGATGCGGAAGTTTCTCCTCGCCACTTGGGGAGAGACACTTCCTGTTGAAGCTCTCTGCAGACGGACTCTGGAGGGCTACGGCCTGCAAGGTCTGCAAAGGAACAGCAAGATAAGGGAATCATTTGTACATCCGAAGGCCCTTATTGTTAATTGCAAGTAAAATGCTAACTATTAGTGGGTTAAAGGGCTGACGGAGGTGAAGATAACCAAAGACATGACTGCACAGCTGCAAATGAAATGGGAGATGTTTAATGTGGAGATGGACACCTGTAACTGTATCTGGCTGTATAGAATAATACATTTTTATACGTTTTTTCTTCTCGCTGGTACTTTTCTCTAGAAATAATATTTTTTCCGTCTTAAGAACTTTGACTGGTAATTGAAATAGTTAATAATAGTGTGAATACACTTGGTATTAATTCCCAAATAGTCATATTAGTCGCTTGCTTTGACATCCCCAGCGTGGTTATACAGTAGAGCATGAATTTAATTAGTGGAGGTATTTTACTGGCGGTAACTTTACACGTCAGTACGGCAAAAACGTACAGAAATGGAGTTGAAATAACTATCTGCTGCTGCTCGTTGAGGGGGAAAAGCTCAGTATGTCCAGCATCCAGAATCAGTAGCCATGGTAATGGCTGCGTAGGTTACGTATATTAGGCTACACGAGATGTAATCCACATATCGGTTTCACAAAAAAACAAAAACAAAACAAAACAATATTACAACAAACATGTTAGAAATTGAGACTTTCTTAACTTGAAAAATTAGCTTTAAATTGACAACCATCATACGTGTAATCCATATTTTTCCGAAATAAGGTCCCATGGGCAACACTGGAATACACTTACACACTTCTGGCTTGAATAGATAGATGTTAAGACAGGAGGTCACACAGCAGGGGCTCAGTTAACCCTGAGACATTTTTTCCTCTTGACCTCCCTGACCTGAAACCTCTACATCCTTTAATTTACCACCGGTTCACTTGAGCTGGCCTCACGCAATTAGAGAATGACCCGAACCGACTGAAAGTTGGGGAATCCGGAAATCCTATGAGGATAAACATTTCCCTGGATTCTACTTTCTAGGAAGTTGGTGGAAGAAGCTGTTAAGTCTTTGACTCTCAGACATTTCTTAAAAGTTCCTTCAGATACCAACAGGTAACCTCAAAGATATCACGCTCATTTTTCTAAAGTGTACGAAGTGCATCACTGCCTTTAAAACGCAGAAAAACTGTATTCTCTATATTTCACAAGACATGGTTAATGTTAATATTTTAGCATTTTATATTTTCCCCAATAAAAGGGAGCAATCCCAGTAATAACACTCAAACAAAGGACGGATGCCACAGGCGGAGTACTGTTTTGTAGTGCGTGTGCGTCTGTGTTTGAGAGGGCAGCGGTTGCCGACACTTACCTTGTCATCAGATACAGATGTGGGAGTCTGTCTGGCAGCCAGTCGAGGACTGCAGCGCTTCACTGTAGTTCTTCTCATGATGAATGGACTGGCCTCCCCCAGAGGGATATCAGCAAAACCTGTGAGAGTGCAAAGTATGATTTCATTTTTTTGGCACTAAATTCAGTGAAAATGTGCTTTTTCTGCCAACTGCTATTTGACCTAGTGATTTCTCATTTACGTTGACTATACACTTCATTTGACACACACTTAAGTGTCTTATGCTAAAGTAGATTAGTAGAGATCTGAAAACAAAGTGAAGGGTCTAGAGTCGTACAGTATTTCATTTTCAGAGCACGGTGCTGGAGTTTATTCTGTATCATATAATAATCATTACATTTTCTCTTTCAAAGTTACAAGCTAATTACAGTATCCCACTAAAATGAGAGGACAGACTGCTACAACTAGGACTCGCACTACACTACACCGGCACAGAAAACCAACTATGGGGACTTTTTTTCCTCTTGGTGTTGTTAGTTTAAAAGTTTACCAGCCGACACGTACCTCTCTGCACCAGCTCAGGAAGTCCCTCTGGTCTGAACTCGTCGTCTTCCTGTTCAGTTCTTGGTTTGGGTGTAGTCACTGTGTTGGCTCTAATCTTCTTTGTCAGGTTGTGCAGGGCCTCCTGGGCACTGTCTTTATTAGTTACTTCACAGTGACCCCGTTTCCCCGAAGGTGACCCCTGAGGTGTTGAAGGAGCCACATTCTCAGTGTTGGGATCCAGTTTCTCTTCCTGATGTTTGGAGAGAGTCTTCCTTCTTGAGCGTCTGCGACTAGTGCCGTCAGTGCTGCTAGAGGGGATATTAGCTTCATTAGCACGTTGGCTAGCAGTGAGCTGCTCCAGCCGGGTCGTCAGTGCATCATTAGTCTCTTCCAGTTTGTGGACTTGAACCATCAGGCTGCAGTATTTATCGATGCTCTCATCCGCCTCCCTGCTTTTCTCCTCCATGAGTTGATTTAGTTCATCCAACTCACTCGTCATCACCTCCAGCTGTGAGTTTCTCTCTTCCAACTCCTTCTTCCTTCCATCAAGGGCAGCCTCAAGTTCTTCCACCTCCCTTGTCTTTTGTTGCGATTCCTGCTGAAGTGCAGTCTTGAGGTCTTCCACTTCCCTTTTCCGCTCCTCTGCCTCCATTTTCAGCCGGTCCACCTCAGTCTGCACCTCCTCGATGCTCTTTTTGTCTCCTGTAACAAAAATGGGGACAATATTAATAAATAGACCCAACCGCAACTTCTCGCGACCTAATATCCATGCTGTCAGAGCAAAGTGCAAGTCTAAGTATGGAGGTCAAATTAAGCAACCAATGACTGTTGGTTAATGACATTTGTTTAAAAAAACAGTAACAACTGACAATTCTAGTTGGTCCTGATTATTTCAACATCAAGATTTTAAAAATAAGGTTTCCACACCTGAGCTGGTAAACATCTCTTGCTTCTCCTGCTCCAGCCGTTTGCAGGTCTTCATCCAAAGACCCATCTTGCTCAGGGCAGAGTCCCTCTCTTTAGACACACGAGCTGCCTGACATGTTAGCTCCGACACCTGTAGTGGGTTGACAGAAAGTGTACATATGTATTCATGTGGAAATCTATGAAACAGGATGTCTTTCTCATTTATGTTCATCTTGTATCTAGGCGGTGTTCAACTTGGACAGTCGACTGGTCCACACAACTATTGCAGCTGGATGTGGATATTTTAAATAGAGCTACGTGTGTGTGTGCGTACCTGCTTATCGAGCTGTGCGGCAGACAACTTGGATGCTTCCAACTCCTTCTCCACGGAGGCAACTTTAGCCTGAAGAGTCCCCTGTTCTTCTAGAAGTTTCTCCTTCTCTTCTTCTGCTCGTTGCTTCTTTTGTTCCAATGAAGAAAGAGCCGAAGACAGATTATATTTCTCGACTTCAATTGAAGAAAGGGAAGACTGCAATTCTTGTTTCTCCTCGTCCATTCTTTCCTTCTCTTCCGTTAATAAAGAAATAGTTTGTTGCATGCCACGTTTCTCGTTTTCTATCAAGGAGAGGCTCGACTGAAGCTTCTCCTTTTCCTCAACTAATGCCTCCCTCACTTGCTCCAGTCTCTCTTTTTCCTCTTCTATGGATGCAACAGTGCTATGGAGATTATCTCTCTCTTGTTTCACTGAAGACAGGGTTGAGTGCAGTCTCTCTTTTTCCTCTGCCAGCCGGCCATTTTCTTCTTCTTCCTTCTCCATCATTTTTCTCTCTTCCTCTTTAGCTTTTAGGAGTGTTTTAAGCTCCCCAATTTGTTCTTCTGAAGCCACAATACTGGTCTGCAGGTTATTAATTTCCTTCTCCCACTCCTCCCCCTGAGAGCGAAGCCTCTCTCCATCCGTCTGCCACGCCTCCAGAGAAGACTGCAGATGCGCCGTCTCTTTCTCCATCTTTTCCAGCAGAGACTGCATCCTCTCTTTCTCCACCTCCGTTTCCGCAGCCTCTTGTTCCAGGGAGATCTCACTCTGACGAGAGGTTTCCAGCTGTGCCTGGAGGTCATCCACTTGCCTCGTTTGTCTCTCTGCTTGCTCTGTCATTCCTTTCTCCAGCTCTTCTAACCTGTATTTCTGTCTGTCCTCTCCCTCTCGTCTATCCACCTCAGCCTTCTCCAACCCTCGCTCCAGTTCCTCCTTAGTGGCCTTCAGCTTTTCTATCTCTCCGTTTTTGGTTGCTAGCTCGCTCTCCATGCGTTCCTTCTCAGATCTCAGGTTTTCCAGCGTGGCAGAGAGCTCCGATAGTTTCTCGCTGAGCTCCCTCTTCTCCTCCTCCATCTGAGGACCACAAAATGAGGGTTAAAAACAGGGGTTTGTGAAAGAAAATCAGGATGGAAAGGAAAAGAGCAGCATGAGAGGTCTTTCATATCTTAGAACATAAAGAAAAACATGTGAATGACCACGGTCATCAGCTAGCCAACAGTTTCATAGGAATGTACCTTTCTCCTTTCCTCCTCCAACTCAGCTTTGGCTGTTTCGGCCTGTGTAAGAGCATAAAAAAAATTACATTTAATACAAACTGAGCACATATTTATTGAATCACATGTGAATTTGAGCCACTACAATGACAGACATACTGTACATTGTTGTTATTTTTTAGACATTGTTTACAACAGACTACCTGAAGCACAGCATCCTCTAGACTTTGCTCTTCATCTTCCTTTTCTCGCTCCAGAGCATCAATGTGATCTTGCAGGGAGTCAGACTTCCTCTGGGCAGCTAGAGAGTAAAGAGTCACAATGAGGACAACTCACAAAATTCCAAGAGGTTATGTCATGTCAGAAGGATGTTAAGAGTCACCTTTGAGGAGCTCCCCCATCTTCTTTTTCTTCCTCTCATCCGACTCGATGCGAACCTGAAGCTTTTCGATGCCGGTCTTCATCTGCAGCACCTCATCTTGTGTGGAGTTCAGACGAGAGGCAATCTCTCCCTTTTCTACTAGAGAATACTCTAGAGACTGTGAGAGACGACACACTTCTCCCTCTAAAGCCTGTTTAAAGGACAAACCAGGAGGATTAGAAACTAAAGAGAGCATCTGAACCAACTGAGGGTTTATTGATCCATGCTGTCTATATGACAAGTTTGCTAAATGTAAATGTTTTTCTTTTTAAATACAAAACTCTTGTTTTTAACTAACAAGATAAAGACCAACAATTTCTCTACCTAACTCAACGTCAATAAATCATAACTCCCTCACCTGTATCTTGCCGACCATGGACTCAGTGTTTTGATTGGCTGAGGTGTGGTCGTTTTTGATGTTGTCGAGTTGCCTGATGAGCTCCACACTTTCTCCAGTCTGATGGCTCATTGCCTGTTCCAGCACTTTAATCTGCTCCAGCAGCTTTAGAGAAGAAGAAGAGGGTGAAAAGGGAATTAACTCTCATTCTCTTACATGCAATACATATAACACCTATGGTTCGATTCCACTCAATTTAAAATGTTTTCAGCACCGTCGGCAACAGATCTTTGGTTTTATACCCTGACAACTGTGACCTGTATCACACATCAGTCTCTCGAGTGTTACATGTGCATACCTGTTGCCTCTCCGTCTTTAGTTTCTCCATGCTGGCTTGCAGAACTTCATACTCCTTCCTCCCTGCTCTCAAGTCATCCTCTAGGATGGAGATTAGGTTTCTGGTGTCACAGTTCGTCTTCTCTAGACTGTGAACTTTCTCTCTCCACTGGCCCAAAGACTGGTTCAGGTCATCTTGCTCCTCCGTGCAGGACACGAGTTCAGACCTCAGCTGTGTTGTCTGGAGGAATAGAAAGACTTAACAGTTATGCCACTGAGTAAGCTTTAAAACGCACAATGTTCAGCAATGTATTGTTGTTTTCCGATACATGCACATTCATTTAGTCCTTACACACACAGCTTTGGACGAGTGCTCACCTCTGCCGTAAGTGTTTCTATCTGCTGCTCCATGTTGGAACAAGTCCTCCTCTGGGCCTCCATCTCATCCCCTAGTTTGCTCCTCTCCCCCTGCAAGGTCTCCAGCTCAGACTCCATGCCCAGGATGTGCTGCTCCAGGTTGGCTTTCTCAGAGCGAACCCTCTTCAGCTCACTCTCCTGCTGAAGGAATTTCTCATCCCATCCACCTACAGAATCAAGGAAAACATCAATACCAACACTCAATCACATGGTACAGACATTAAAGCCTGCAGTCTCTCAGATATCATGCGCGGTGACGGTTAAGCTGGTCGTAAAAATATGAACACAAACAATGGTTACACTTTATTTGGAGGCACTCACAACCACATATTTAACATTTAGCACCTTGTTTCAGACGAAGGTTTAAAAGAATTTAATCTTGCATGGTGAAGATAATCCCTTATATGCAAGATGCATATTTACCTTTGGCCATCTCCAGTCCTTCTAGCATCTCCATAACATCAGTCAGCTGGAATTTAGCCGTTTGCAGCTGCAGGGTTAATGTCTCCCTCTCCTCCGACAGCTGAGCCCACTAAAAATTGAGCAGCCAGTATTAGTATCAATCATACGTAAAGGGCAGTCCTTTGTTATTTAAGTGGCATTTGATATTCTGCCATTTCTTCCTCCTACCTGTTCAGCAACAACTTTCTTCTCCTCCAAAGCCAAGTTCAGCTTATGTGCTGCACCCTGTGCCTCCTCCTCCGCCGCCTGAACTTTCTTCTCCAAGTTTTGAGCTCGGACTTCCAGTTCAGAGGTCAACTCCTTTCTCAGTGCAGAGTCAGACCTAAGTAGCTCGAACTCTGAGCGCAGGGTCTGGAGTTCTTGTTCTGTGATCAATTCCGTGAAGTGGTTGAGGTCATCATCAAGAACAGAGGAAGGTGCTTGAGAAGTCCCACATTTTTCAGGTTTACCTTCAAGAACATCTCTGCTGTCGTCGTGAAGCTTAACGAAAGAAAAAGAAACTGTCATAATCAAAACTCACGTTTCGGCAGCGTGACTGAAGGATAAATACACATTGCAATCATTTCCTACCTGATCTAAGTGTTGCAGCTGCTTCTCGTCACCAGTCGTATCCTCAAGATGTGCCTCCCGCCCCTCGTCCAGTTTTTCCTGGATCATCTCTTGCTCAACGATGTCCTCCTTGAAGACCAGCTCTGTATCACTACCATGGTTGAGGGAGAATAGATTTAATCACATAATGAAATACATACAACACTCAAAAGCCTATATCCATGTATTTGTGGTTAATATTTAAACCTGTACCCGGAAGCCTCATCAGATTGGGCGGAACGTTCACTCAGGTCAGATACCATCGGGTTCAGCTGTTCCTCCACTGTAAGGGACTCAGTATTGATGCTTGTATCAGGTGTCGGCTCTACGACAGTCTGTCCTGCTGCTTCTGCTGGAAAAACGGTCGCAGGGCCATAAATTAATTGTATTAATACATTTGAATTCATGGTTTTTCATCACGTTTATAATTAATAATAAAGTCTAATTCAACTTTAACTTGGGTAATCACAGTACGGAACAGCAACTCCCATAGTAGTTTATAGTCAGTGCATCTGCTTCTCAACCTCGAGCAAAACACTGTCCGTTGTTAAGATGATCTGAATCTGTGGCAACTATAAGCAACAACTAATATATTCCAGCATCTCAAACAGAATCAGTGAGAGAAGCGTTTCGTACTGCAAGTTTACAAGACAGCGGCAGCCCTAAAACATTAGTGGAAAATCTAATTAAAGCTGCAGCGATGTTTTATGAACAACTTTAATCAAGTTTTGATTTACACGCACCGTCAGTACCCGTCTCCTCGGTCTCCATGTGGCTGATCTTCTCTCCTGGGTTCTTCTGGGTTCCGTTGGACTCGGAGAGCTGCTGTATGAGAGAGTGTTGCTGGCCCACCTGCTCCAGCAGCGAGTCGTACTGCTGCTTGAACACAGTCAGCTCGTTCTGTAAGCCACACAACTTGTGACGCAGCTCTGCCTGCTCCGTCTCAAACTGTTGGATCCTGTGATTCAACACAAACGTGATGCTGTTATAATTCTAGTCAACAGTAAACAAAACATTTCATCAAGGACAAGAATATGCATGCATACGGAAGAAGGTACTGTACCTCTCTCTGTGCTCCTCCTCAGTCCTCTTGTCCCTCAGCTCGAGTTGCCCTTTAAGTAAAGCCACGTCTTCTTCATATCCCTCTACGCTCTCTTGTAACTGCCGCTTCACTTCAGTTACTTGATTCACAATCGATTGTAGTTTGATGTTCTCTTCAGTCAGCTCATTATTGTTGACTTCCAGCTGAAGCTTTTCCTCTACTGCTCGTTCCGATTTAGAGATCAGGATAGTTTTCTCGGAGATTAGCTCACTTAGTTTAGCCTCAAGTTGGACTTTTTCCTCGTTTATCAGATGGAGGGTGACATCTAGTTGGGCTTTCTTCTCGATAGCCTGTCTCAGGTTTGATTCAGCTTCTTGCCTCTCTACGGTCAACTGATCGATCGTCTGCTTTTCCTCAGCTAAGTACTGAATGTTGGTCTGCAGTTGTTTGTTCTCCTCAGTTAGATCGTCCAAACTGACTTCCAGCTGTTTCTTCTCGGCATTGACTTGAATAATTTCCGTTTCCAATTGCTCTTTATCATCTTTTGACCGTTTCAAAGTGCTCTCAAGGTTGTCTTTCTCTCGTTTTAACTGGTGAAAATGATTGTCTTTGTCCTCAATCATCTGCTTGAGAGTTGTCTCTAACTTGATATTCTCCTCAGTGGTCTGGCTGAGCTTGGATTCTAAAGCAGCAACACTCTCCTCTAGCTGTTTTTGCTCGACAGCGTTCTCTTCCAGGCGAGTCATTTCACAGCTCCTCTCCATCAGCTCCTCCCTCGCTGTGACATACTGCGTCTCCAGCACCGAGTTCTGAGATTGGACCTCCTCTAACCGGGTTTCCAAGACAGACACCTGAAAAGGATAGTTTAATCCAGTTAGGGAGCTCGTTAAGATGATGCCAATGTGCTTCCAGAAGTTTAGGAAATTAAATAAAAGCAACAAGACACATGAAATGTCTTAAAATAATGAGATCAAAATAATAAATCCACATACTAAATCTAACATCTGTGGCACAAAATTATTTTGATATGACTTTTTTCTTTTTTTTAAAGATATTTGCTATACCTGGGCTTTGCTGTCCTCCAGCCTTGCCTCCATGTCAGACATCTGGGTTTGGTTGTGAGCTAGCTGAGCCTCCAGTGAGTCTATGGTCCCCTTCAGCTCCTCCACCTGGCTGTCAAACGTGTTCATGACCATCTCGTTGTCCTCCAGGTCCATTTGCAGCATCTCCACCTGCACCTACATGTGAAAAATGACACGAATAAAGCAAATTAAAATGAATTAAATTATCTATAAAAAAAAAGAGGACTCATCACACTTTGTTTGATGATTGCCTCTTCTGACCTACCAATTTGTTACAAGAATAACATAACCTAGTGCTCTTTCTACTCCAAGTTAGACAATTGTCGACATGCAAGGCCAAAAACATAACCAATACATCAATAACCAACCTTGATTTTGTTCATGGCAACCATCTTCTCCTTCAGGAGATCGGATGTTTTGGCCTGCTCTGCATCTGCTTTGTTCAGTGCCTCCTTCAGACTCTTTATCGTGTTGTCTCTCTCTTCTAAGCCATGTGAAGCAGCTGACAGAGTTGTCTTCATGGCCTTGATCTCCTCCCGTCGAGAACTGGATTCTGCTTTAGCAGCGGTCACTGTGGCTTTATACTTCTCTTTGAGGACCTTCTCTTTGTTGATGAACTTTTCAACCTCCAAAGCATGATTCTCCGTTAGCTCTTTGACCTCCTTTTCCAATGTAAAGATCAGATCAATTTTCTCAGTCAGGGTGTTCTCCAATTTCGACTTGATTTCAACAGTGGAGGAGTGACTATTCTCGAGGGCTTCTAGTTGATTCTTAAGGTCAGCATAGGACTGGTTGACCACATCAAGTTCATTCTTCAAGACTGGAAGCTTCTCTGCTGCATCTTTGCTTGCGGACACCTTCTCTTCTAAGGAAGATATTTGCTGGAGAAGTTTGTTGAACTCCTCAGTATTAGCCTGGAATATGTCCTTTAAAAGAAATAGGTTGTTATTTGTAAAATATACACAAAAATATGTAGATGAAACAAAACATAATACCCTTTTTAAAAGTGCAATAATTTACCTCGGCCTCTTTCTTCTTCTCTTGAAGTGCATTTTCCAACTCAGCCTTTTGTTTCTCCAGAGATAAAATCTGAGCTTCAGCCTCTCGGAGCTGCTTTTCCTTCTCTTCTGTGTCGCTGTGCACGTCCTTCAGCTCCTCCTCTAACTGTTTGAGCTCTTCCGATTTCTTCTCGTATATCTTTTGGTGTTCCTCTTCCTTGTCCGACAGCGTCGCAATTTGTTTCTGCAGCTCAGCTCCCAGTTGCTCCTGGACCTTCAGGAACTGCTCTGTTGAACTGACCTGAGACACAAACAAAACAGTGATGGACGGTTCGGACAAAATCAAGGAATTATACCTAACATGATGTAAAAGCACACAGCAAATTAAGTATAAAGTATAAACAATTGCATATGTGTTTAAAATAGTTTATGTTGCAGTCCAGTAATACATACCTTGTTTTTGGTGAGCAGCAGCTCTTGCTTAGTCTCCTCCAACTGCAGCTTGAGCTGCTCCGTCTCTTCAACCTTTGCTGAAACGCTTTCTTCACACTGCGTCAGCAGAGCTGCCTTTTCCTCTGCCAACCTGGTGGAGATCAGACACCAAAGACTTTAAAAAAAATGCATCTTAAATGCAAGCTACATTTGTTTCCACACCATGCATCAAATACCCTGTTAAACCCTGCAGTCTCAACAAAAACTAATCTTCCAGACGTTTGTAAAAGGTAGGATATTTGCAGGGTTGTTGTGTTGGAAAAAGAGCTAATTAAAAATAAAAAAAAAACCCACTTGGCAGTTTGCTCCTCTTGCTGTGCAATGGACTGAGCCAGGCTTTCCCTCAGCTGGCGGACCTCTGCTTGGCCCAACTCGACCAGCTGGTCTTTGGAGTGAACCAGGTCACAGGCTGCTTGGTGCTCATCCTGCAGCTCCGTGTTGGTCCTCTCAGCCTGTTCTGCTCGCATAATTTCCTTCTGCAACTGCAACTCCAGACTTTTCACCTGTTCAGATAAAATAATAAGCACAAGGCCACACAAGGAATACATTGAATTATTGGATATTCATTATATTGCTTTAGGTCTAATCAGATTTTAAATTTTTGTTATCGAGTCTGCTGTGCTGTTATCAAGACCCACATTTCAATAAAAAAAAAAAACGCACAAAAACATATAATAAATCACCTTTTCTTGAAGCTGAGTGACCTGCACAGCCACATTCTCCAGGTCTTTCGTGTGGTTCTGTCTGGCTTCTGAGATTTCAGATTGGAGCTTGTTATACTGATGCTCCTTCTCCTCCAACTCTGTGCACTTGTTGAGGAGCTCTCCCTTCAAGGTATCAACGTGAGCAGAAAAACTGGCCTTGTCTCCTTCTACACTCATAAGCTGTTTCTACAAATGTGAGGAGGAATGTATCAGCCCACAGAATGTCCAAAGTAGGTTGTGTGAGATATATATACAGCATTTATGTATAATATATACGGGGAACCACTTACCTTAACGTCATCATTAGCTTCATTCAGCGAGGCGAGGCTGTTCATCAAGTTGTCGATTTTGTCCTGGAGTTCTTTTTGCATAGCCTCAGTTTCATTAATCAAGGTGCCCTTTTCTTTCTTCCACTCCAGCAGAGCGAGATGTTCTCGCTCCAGGTCCTTACTCTCATTCTGACTCACGGTGAGACTGGATTTCAGCTCTTTGCTCTCCTTCTCCATCGCCGTCAACATGTTGGTCAGCTTTTCCGTCTCTTGCTTCTGTTTCTGCAGATCACTTTGAGATCTACAGTATGATACATTTATAATGATTAAAGAGCATGGTACATAGCTTCGTATAGAACTCTTTTTTCTTAATTGAAAGGGACTTCTTTTCTACAGCAATTATGCTCACCTGTCATTTTTGGTCTCCACATCGGAAAGTGTCTTCTTCAAGTTTTCCAGCTCCTGAGACGAAGTGTCAGTCTGCTGTTCCAGTTTGGTCTGAAGTCTCTTCAGCTCCACTGCCTGTCCTTCCGATTTGGCTGAAGAGAAAATAGACAAAATGTGTTAAAAAAACTGAGATAATCTCAGATTATTCTTCAAAAATGAATGCTGCTATTGCCATTCCTACAACCAATTCACCTTTAAGGTCATCTAGTAATCCCTGGGTGCGTTTGAAGCTCTGGTCTGCGCTCTTCTTCTCTTCCTCCAGCTTACTGAGATGCCTGCTACTCTGGTCCAACTGAACAGACACACTGTTCTTTTCTCTCTGCAGCTCCTGGGTGAAAGAAAGAAAAAGACGACACACTTTTAGTTGGTCACGAAAGCCTGTTTGGACATTAAGGGGAGAGTTTGGCTTGAGTTTGTCTATTGAAGAGTGGTTGAATGAGGTAATTATCCATAATCTATGTTGTTTTTTTTATTTTTTTTATTTAACACCACTTCAAACCCTGAACTATCCCTCGAAGAAAAGATAAAAGCCATGCCAGTAGTTGTCAGGCAACCCACCTCCATTTTCTTGCAAAGGTCGTGCTCTTTATTCTGGATGGCCTGGAGGCTCTGTTCTGACCTCAGCAGTTTCTGTTTCTGCTCCTCCCCCACCTTCTCCATCTGCTTCTTCTGAACGCACATCTGGAAAGAAGCAAGAGAGAAAGTTTCACACGTACATGGGCAGAGAAGTATGACACAAGTCACACATACAAATTCCCCACAGACCCCAAGTTACTACCGTATTTCAAATTTCAAATTTTTCAGCAAATGTGATCTACAATTTAAAGGCCTGAGTTTTCTGCACTGCTGGCACAACCAGCATACAAATAAATAAGTAATAATCTGCCATATTTGGAATTGTATTGAAAACACAGCAATCATTGAAATAAGTTTGGGTCTGTGCATGCCGATAGTAACAGTATCACTACATTAGCCAATAACAGTAGCTACACAACATAATGAAAGAAATAACTACAAGATGAAGATGAAGGAAGAGCAGAACAAAGATGCTCACCTTCTCCATGTCAGCCTGCAGTACGTTGTGGTCTTTTTTGGATTGCTGGATCTCTTGTGTCAGCTTGGTTCTGGTCTGGTTCAGCTGCTGTTCCAAAGCCTGGTGAGAAGTCTGCAGCTGGGCCAGCTCCTACACAAAACACAAGAGAGTCAGAGACGAACCTTTTTCAATTCAAATAAAAAAGCCTTTTAATTGATACTAGTCGGCACCTTTAGACCGTCTCTCTCTTGGTCCTTGAGTTTCTGCTCCAGGGCTCGTTTGCAGCTCTCAGCATTGTGCCTCTGGCAGCTCATCTCCTCAGAGACTTGTTTCAGCTTCTGCTCAACTGATGAACACTAAGAACAATAAGCAGAATTGTTGTCATTTATCGGTTTTAACAATCTTGCCTTCTATAAATTATGTAAATCGTGCAGAAACAGAACCAAAACATAAATAAATAAAACGTTTTCTATACCAATTATGGGATCCTACCTTAGCCACAACCTGCTGGTGTCTGTCTGCGGCCTGACTCAGCTCTTGGCTGGTCTTGGCCAAGTCTCTGTCCCGTTCAGACAGCTCTTTGCGGGCCTGGTTCAGTTGGGTTTGAAGCTCCTGCAGCTTGGAGGCCTGGCTACGAATCTCCTTCTCCTGCGTGGACAGATTCCTCTCCAGCTCTGATACACGGCCACGCAGCTCTGATGAAGAAAGGGTTAACATATGAGTCCTGTTTCTGGACATGATCAGGATATTTAACTCATAAAAAGGAGCAAAAAAAAATATGATATGAATTCCAAAACAGTTATCAACAGCTCACCTAGGTTGAGCGTTTTCATCTGCTGCATCTGTTGGGAGGATCCACAGGGACTCTGCACTGAAATGGAAGCGCTCATTCGCTGGCTGGTTTTAATGGGAGTCTCCTCGTGGGCATCCCACAGGGATGTTCCCCGCCTCTTCAGAGGCGTTTCCATAGCATCGTGAGACTGCCGACTGGGGGCCTGATCCTGCCATGGGAATATGGAAGATCCAGTTTGCCGGGCAGCGATGTCCTTGTGGCTTACGCTGGCCGAGGACTGATTCAATAGCTAGAAGAGAAGAGATACATTAAACAACTTGAAAGAGACAAAGCCCTGTAATAAATAGTGGTATAATAAATATTAGTAATGCACTTGCCTTCACCTGCAGGACTTTGAGTTCAGTCTCCAGCCTTTTTCTTTCTTCTACCTCCTGGCTGTATTTCTCCTGGAGGTCATCTAGTCTGTTATCTATGGAACACAAACACAGAGTCACTCAGACACGTACATTTGACTAGAAGTAGATGAGGAGCAACATCAATAACATTTGCATTAATACAGGTAAGCTAGAGGTGTAACGATTCATTCGATTAATCGATGAATCGATAGTCAGTCCTATAGATTCTACTAAATCGATCTGCTACAATAAATAAATAGACTGAATCGTTTTGGCTTCACCAATAATCGATATAAATGCATTTAATCAGATGAATCGTGATTCTTACTTATGATTAATACGTTTAAGACACTCTCTCCCCTGCCAGCATGTAGTCTACTGAAAATGTTAAAAATAACTGAGCAATGTTTAATTACATTTTTGTATTCAGCATAAAATATTATGCAGGAATACTTTTTTCTAGAATAAATATGTTATTTTTCACCTTTCAGAAGAATACAGATAGTCTCACTTGCATTATTGCATGTTTATTTCATGGATATAGAATTTTGGTTACAAGTTACTGAATCGAATCGTTACAACAACAAAAAAACGTCCTTGAATCAAATCGCCAACTACTGTATCGTTAATCGAATCGAAGTGAAGCCAAAGATTCACACCCCTAAGGTAAGCATATCAATGCTAACCCTTGAGACACAGGATACAAAACTGAAATACCTTGCAGCCTGTAGGGTTGAACGGGAGCTGGGGTAGTGAACCCTTTCTGTGGGGTAGTGTAGGGCTGAAGCTCAGAGGAGGATGACAAGGAGGAAGACCCACCAGGCTGCGATCGATCCAGTTCATTTTTATACCTGAGCAGTTGGGAAGACAACAAAAAAAAAGCAGTGCTATCCATCAATTTATATCTATTAATATTTAGCATATTTATTCAGTATTTGACCAAGTAAAAAGCCACGGGAACTACATTGTAAATCAAAATATAGCAAGGTGTAGCACATGTTTATGCTGGTTGCTCCCATTGATTTTTGTTAAATATTTGTCTTAGTTTATTGTTTTTCATGTTTATTACTGAGTGACAGAATACTGCATTTCATTGTGCATCTCTGTGTTGCGCAATGACAATAATTTATCCTTGAATCAACAGACACTGAACTCACTTCTTGAGCTCCTGCTCCAGTCGCTCTATGGTCTTCCGGCAGGAGTTAAGCTGACCATCCAGGTAGCTCACCTAGGTTTAGGAATAGGATCTTTTGTTACGTGTTTTTTTAATTCTTATGCATATGATTTTATTGGCTATGATTTATGGGTGATCTGATATCTCACCTAGAACTGAATAAATAACCTTAAAAAAAAGCAATAAACTGCAGACGATATGAGTTTATTTATCTGTTACTGACCTGCTGCTCTTTGACTCCAAGATCATGGGCGGCTCTTTGACGGGCTTTCTCCAGAGAGTCACATGACTCTACTAAAGACTGGTTCTCTCTTTTCAAAGCAGACGTTTCATTACGTTCACTGTCCGCCTTAAGAAGGAGAAACATGGATAAATAATATTCCATTAATTTAAAATACATTTCTTGTGTCTGTATTGTACTTTTGTACAAAGTAACAGTTATTCAATACAATAGAATTGATCTACACGTATTCAATTAATGTGTCCAAGTCACCTTTTGTTTCTGTTTTTGCAGGGCAGCCTCTAAGGAATCCAGCTGGAACTGTTTCTGGTTCCTGTCCTTCTTCAGTTTGTCCAGCTGACCTTCCAGCTCCTGGATCTTCTGCAGGGCTTTCCCTGGCAGTCCATCCTTCCACTCCTCCACCGCCCAGCTCATGTTCACAACCGGACTACACAGACATCATTTCATTTGAAGGGGGGGGGGAAACAACACCAATCTGCACACTGACTGAACAGCTCATCAACGACACCGCTGTGATGATACGTTAACTTTAACTGCACTCAACACAACAATGGACAGGGAGAGTTTATTACGTAAATTACGTAATCTTCCTTTAGTTCCAACACTTGACTAAAATTAACATTCCGTATCGTCACCGTTAGAGATAACATTAGTTAGCTTAAGCTAATGAATGGTAACAAGACGTCAATAACCATTTCACTGGCACTTCTTCGTGTGCAAAGAGATGGTGACGTTAGAACAGTAAGGTTAACGTAAAATGTAAAACTAGCTAACTTAACGTTGCTGTTAAATTAAGCGATACGGCTACTAAATTATCTGACTTGGGGGCATCGTGAAGTTAGCACGTATCAACGTCAGTTGGTTAGCTAGCGGATGCGTTAGTCAACCGTGGCTAACGGAACAATAATCGACGGTTACCACATTGGTTGCATTTAGCTAGCGAAGTAACGCTAACCACTAGGTAAACAGAGAAGTAATGCTAACCACTAGGTAAACAGAGAAGTAACGCTAACACTAGCTGAACACACGCCTGAGATTAGCTAACCGATTCATTTAGCGTTAATTTGAAGGGGAACCTAAACGTGACAACAGCACTTATACGATGTGACGTTAACTTTTAACGGGAGCAGGATTTAACACGATTTTTAACACAATAAACGGCTCTCGGTAACAAACCGCTTCGTGAAACGGTAAGTATTAATGTTGAGATTAAAGAAAGAAAGCTACACTTACTTTGGGCGCGATGCTTCTTCACACGCTGACTGTTTGGGTGATGTCGAAAATTCAAACTCCAGGAACAAAAAAAACGCAATTCACTCAGCTCCATGGCCATTGGCTAGTTGATCTGACGTCAGTCACACGGCGCACACGATTGGTTTACTTCTACTCGTCTCAACAGGGCCCCCACCTGGTGCGACTTTGTAAGTACACCTGCCTCCACAGACATTTGAAACGCCCCGTTCTACTAACAGCCGTTATATTTAAGATCCTCACATGAAGATAAATACAATGTGCACAGCTGACTCACCTCTAATTACTCCACAAGATGATATGATGATACAGTAGGCTACTATCAGTCTATTAGTGTTGTATTGGAAAAAGGGCTAAATCTGCCTTGGGGATGCTTTATAATTGAATAATTTGCTATAGGGACAGATGATGTCTAATCACTAAATTAATTAACTGTACTCATTATGTTCACCTCACCTAAAAAAAGCACATGTTTGACACTTACTCTCAATAAAAGATACCTGAAGGGAAAACAATCAGATCAACCTGATTTGACAGAGAAATAGTGATGGTTCAGGACCGTTTACGGAAAGGTGTCGTCGGTGGAACAGCAGCTGAACAAGGTGTTGCAAATCTGGAGAGACTTCCTGGTTAAATAAGAGTTGAATAATATAAGTATATTTATCAAAGCAAGTACCGTAATGCCGTTTATTGAGTTCCACTGACAGGGTACAGAAAGACTCAGAGACTCATATTTCAGTTGTGCAGTCCAATATAATAACATTCCAGCTTGGTTGACAGCTCATTACAGAAAAAAAACAAAAACAATCTTTCATCTGGTTTCAATTTGCAGTACGAGTTTAGATCTGACCTTTTTGTCACACTTTTTTTCTTTACAGTAAAACAAATCATATACATGTTCTCAGTCTGGCCAGAAATAAAATGAAGCACTCCAATCTGGCAAATGGAGGGTTTTATGGCTGGTGCAAACCTATAGCCTATAAAACCTCTTTAATTGTGTCCCTCCTTTGTAAAAACACACAGAAAATAATCATGTGGAACAGAGTTGCTGAGGAGGGGATTTTGGATTACCCATGCAAAAGTGTAAGGGAACTTCATGCATCTTTGCCAGTGACAAAAAAATAGTCACCTTTGCAGGAGTTGCTACAAATATGACCACGAGCAACTCATATCAATGGGCTATTTAAAACGCTCAGTAACCCACATTCATGTGGTGCATAGAACTGCATCTATAGTAAACAAGACGGAGAAGCTAGGGGTACTGAAAAGAAGAAGAAATTAGATCCGTGACTGATTCCTCTGGTGGTGTGATGACGGCAGGCAGGCCAACTATCCACCAACATAAACAAATAAACAATTTCTTACAGGTTTGATATTTTGACATCATTTTGTCACAAAAATGTACATTTCAGTGCAAAAAGAACCCTTAAATAAAACCCAGGGGACAGTCTTGGCATTGCCTGAACTTTTTCCATCTTTCAGTCCCCTTTCACACACACTGCATGCTTAGTCTTATATATTTTATATTACGAGGCAGTCACATCTACAGCAGAGAGAACAAATCTGCTAAGGTTTCTCCTCATGATTTTGGATCGGGGGGCAGGCACGCACACACATACACGCACAATTTTGAGTACCCATTCCTGCTAAAGGCATATCTTACCATACCATAAAAAGTTGCCATATTGGTACAGTTTCTGTATATTAGTTTACATAATCGCAGTCTCTTTAGTTTACCGTTGTGCACAAAAATGATTGCACTAAAGCAGAGATTAAAGGCAGATGCATTCCCCTTATTAAGAAATGTTCCATTCATTCTCGTTGATTATAATATTCAAAGTGTTATCACCTGCATGTAAAAGGTATCAGGTTATACTGCATGTTACTATTCTGCCCACTGCTGATGAAGTTATATCATTACCAGGATAATTAACAAATAAATAACTAAAAACAACAAAAAAAAAAGGTACAATAATGCATCTCTCGACAAAAGGCAGCTCTGATCCAGGATCATTGGTCAAATGATTGTAGGCTACCGTTTTCACCATGACTCAAGAGGCACCCTGGCCTCAGATCAGCACCCCCGTTTATGGATACAGTGATTACGTTTACATGCACACTCATTCCATTATTCCAAATGACAACTTTCTAAATTTGATGGGGATAATGTCAACATCGTATTCTGTTTGGATATTCTGGATTAGGCCTTATTCCGAATTTAACATTTTTTTTACAGCCCTTGATGAGACGCAGCCCGTTTACGGTCAGACAGCTGTGTATTATATACGAACTAACTAGCCAGTGGAGTAGAGATGTATGCCCAAAATAAAAGCAGACTGACATCTACTTATTGGCAGTCACGGATTTATAGATCCACAGGTTTGGGATGCACAAAACAGCTCTACGGCAACCTTTTCAAGAAGGTGGTAGATATAAAGGAAGGTCGAACAAATCCGCCACTGGTGGAAAACGTAAAAAAAAGAGCATATTTTGACCACAAAGTTGCAAAATCAGCTCCTACCATTCCAATTTCTCCATGTTTGAATGTGATAAACGAGTAGTTTGGGCAATGACCCCCATCAAACACAGCCAAGAAGGGCGTAGACATGGGATTCACGGACCCCCCCGTTAATAGGGTGTGGAGCACAGCTCCTCAAATGGACCTGATGATGCTGGTAAGAATAGGGAAATAGACTACTAACGTTACGTGAAATGGAATTTGCATGGCTGCATGTAAACAGGAATATTGAATGTTCATTCGTCATGTAAACAGCTCTGGTGCATGTTAACATAGTCAAACTGTGAAGAGAGAATTATAGTTGGTTCCTTGTCAGTTAAACCCTTTTGGTCACCAAGCCCCATGTGGAAAAAAACCCTCTGGTTCTTTAAAACAAGCTAACATATTGTAAGACAAGCCAATCAAACCACTGGTTATTCAGTCAGTTAATAGCTCTTTGCATTCTCTTCTCCGTTGCAACAGAGTACTTGATGCATGGTCAATCGCAATTCTTTTTACAGTTCAAACAAGAATTCATTTAGCGAGAAACGCTGTTGGATAGAATTAAAATGCATTGGCTGGGGGAGAAGTAGTAATGCCCTTTGTAACAACTACTTACCCATTTGTACAGAAGTCCAAATCAATAAAAAAAAAAAAACTGCTCTGGAGCACAAGTGTGCAGTCAAAACTGCAGCCAAAAAACAAAAACAGTCTGTTAGCAGAGTCTACAGAACACAGTGAATGATTTCAGTCTCACAAGGGAAGGAAAACTGGGTATTTCACTTCACAAAGCTGTCACATGACATCTTTGTTTCTTCTGAAAGACATCTTTAAAAAGGCAGCATTAAAGGTTTTTCTTTTTTTCCACTGATGTGATCCTCTTCTGAACTACAATATGGCAGCTGAATGGGTTTTAATGAGTTTCAGCACACACAGAGTATTTCAGTCACCTAAATTGTCTGCTTTTAACTCTAGGTCTGACAGGAAGAAGGTAGCCGACAGGTACAAATCGTGGTCATCCACAGCCGCAATATGTCGACATGAAAGGAGAAAACAATAGGGCGGGGCGACGAAAGCGGAGAGCTATAAGATGCATGACATGCAGTTGTGATGTGTATTTTTGTTGTTGCATTAAGAGAGCCTCTAAATCCAGTGCTCCTCCTCCTCCTCCTAAATCCTCCCTCTTCGTTTTGCTCCTCCTGCTGTACCTCGTTTACTTGTGCTCCACGATTTCTCGTTTTACTTCCGCTACATAATAATGATCCTTCCCGTGAGCCACCTCCATGATAGCAACTGCCTAAAGACAGAAAAAATATAGATTTTAATATAATTTAAAGACAACACATTCTTTGTATGTACAGCTTAGGACATGAATGGCTTTAAACAAGCAACCGACTCCCCTCATATTTCTAAACTTCTGTCTTTTGCAGGTCACTTATCTACATTTTTTCCCCAAGCCCACAGTAATTTGTGCCTTCCCTTTGCCCACCTATTAATATACTAACTGGCCAGACTTGTATCTGTGAACCTACCTTCTTCAGAGCTTTGACTCCTTGTCTCTTCTTCTCGAGCCCCAAATACAGACGTCCCAGTTTCAGATACATAGACGCCACATTCAGAGAGTAGGCTGGGTAGTGAACACTGCAGAGAGAATATAATTCATACATCAAGCCAAAGCAGTGAACACAAGAGGAAACAAGATATCGTCTATAATTAATGTTACAATGGTGTTGTTTTTGTAGAGCTAAGAGAGTACAACCATAAAATATATGGTAGTGTTGTAGACTACAGAGTAAAACCCTGTTGAGTCAGAGTACACAAAAGGAACAAAATATAACATGTACATATATACACACAGTATATACACAAGTATAAGTAAGTGGGAAGGAGATCTCTTTAAAAAAGTCCTTCTGTATTTTCTAATTTATGAAGTCAATAAAAAATGATAAGATCATTCTGAATTGTAAATTTAAAACAAATCCTGACCAATATTAAAATATTAATTCTTCTTTACTCATAGGTTGCCTATTTCTAGAGGGCTTTATAATCCGCCTCTGTACTGGGATCGCCTGAAAGTAGTGCTGCTGGTTAACTATCCATTGTAACTGGATTACTGCCGCCCTACAGGTCCCACACAGATCAGTTCACCTGTAAGGATGAATGATCTTCTCTCCATAGCGCATCGCTCCTTCCCAGTCCTGCATGTAGAGACAGACACCCATGGCCTGGTACATCATGTGCAGCATGTAGACGTTGGTGTCTGCAAATACAGCTCCCATCTTCTCCTGGCTGAGCTCACAAATCTCCAGCAGCTCACTAGGGGGTGCCAGAGAGTCAAGGAATAATGACATACTACGTGGAGAAATAAAGAGGCGGCTGGGAAGGGAAAGGTTGTCCTCGATGAAGAAAGAAAATGAAGTGACAAAACATCAGAAAATATGAAAACGAGAGTGAAAAAGAAATGAAGGCCAGAGAAATATAGTTATAAACAGCAAAGAGGATATTCTTGTAGTGCTTTGCTCTCCTGAACTCCTCGATGACATTCTTGGCGTAATGGATCATGGATCGGATTTCCTCTGGATCCGGTGGAGAACTAAGTTTCCTGATCTCCATTTTTGCTTTGTCCTAGAAAGAGTTTGAAAGGAAAGACATACAGAGCTGTGGTAAGGTATACTATAAAACATACTCTACAGCTTTGATGAAGTTATTATATAAGGAATTACGGTGCGACGGAGCCTTTTAACGACAACGTTGCAATGCTAGCCAAGTACCAATTGCACACTAATCCTGGCAGATATGTAGTACTAGGCATGTTGGCACATGACAGGTGTCATTTCTGCCAAAAGAATGGGGAATGAATAAATATTTATGTTATTTAAACGCGTGCACCTAAAGGTGCTCAGCCTGTTTGGGCATACAAGACTACCTTTGTTACCTACAGAGGAAAGAGAACACAAAAAGAAACTGAATAAATGCATCAAACCTATTTTATCTGATAACAAAGTAAACACATCGCACTCAAAAGTGGATGAAGCATTTAGAAAAAAAACAGCGATGCCAAATGTCTTATGTAAACGTGTATTGTCATCAACAGAATATAAACCTCCTCCAGAGCACACAGGTGACTTTTTCTGTCCTCGCCTGGGACTGAGTTGAAAGCATTCACATCCCACAGCCTTTGGTAAATATAAAGTATGTATGATGTACACATATTAGTATGAAACTGGGACACGGCTGCTCAGTTTGCTTGACAGTATAAGACACCGTTTCAAAACAAAAGGAAGGCAAACAGACACAGTGCTAGTCATGCATTGTGTCCTCCCTGTGTCAATAACGGAACCAAAGACTGAGTCACATGTTGCAGATTCCTCACATTAACAATGCAATAAGGTAACATACAATCCATCCATCCATCCTCTACCACTTTATCCTGTATTCATCTCTTAAATAATCACTTCTGACCCACTAGAAGTGTGTGGCGGTGTCTGTATTTACAGTCTCTCCCCCCTGTTTTTTTTGGGCCGCCAGCCAATAAGCAGGGTGTGCAACCCATCCTCATTCATCTCTGCTCTGTCACACCCCCTTCAGTGTGCACACAGAGGTATATGAGATGTTTTTAATTGTGCTTAAGAACGTTAACATAATCAAGCAATTAGAAATCTTTTTTTATTATTCTGATTCACAGCTTTGTTCCCACAAAAGCTGGCCCCTCTCTTCATTCACTCTCGTACTAGTTCGACCGTTGCTCTCTCTTGTTTGTTGAGCAGAAGAGGAGGGACAAATGTTGACTCTGTGACTACATATATAACCTTTAAAATAAGTGATTTTAAAATACGTAATTAATTCATATGAGCTTCAGGAAGACAAAGCAGCCGTACCTTGGACTTTGTGGTGCACTCAGTACACTGGCATGTGAAGAAGTAGGAATCTAGCAACCTCTCTTTCCTGTCCTCTGTTGGATAGAGCAGGTCGATGTAGCTGTTGAAGACCTGCAGGTAGAGATAAGATGAACATCATGCATCAATCAAAAATAAAGACCGGAATGAACTTCTGTATGTCTATATGAGTGTATGTTATCTCAAAACAGCATCTTTGTTGCTTGATGTTTCTACTGTAAACTTACCTCATCTCCAGGGTTTATCTCTTGGACAGCTCTGACCTCAGCCACTGTGCCTTTATAGGTCACTATTACATTAGGACTGCAGCTGTGATTCATCAGCGCTACACTGGAAGAAAAAAAAATGTCAAAAGCAGAGAATTGCAATAGAAACATTGGCTGCTTTATGATGTTGGGACTATGTGATCATTTATGTATTTGCTACACCAGATGCAACCAACATGGTGGCCGGTCACTTCCCAGGGAGCGAATGAGACCCACAGCCATGTTCTTAAATAGCATGAGTCACACAGAGCGGTCTCACGCTGTATGTCAACTGAAGCGTTTCAGCTCTCCCAGCTGGCTGAAGAGCGCTTAAGCTTGGGAAAATGCTTTAGTGGACACAGGCCCTTGTACAATCACAATGGGATAAATGTGACATTCTATCTTTTTTCCAAATGTTGAAACAGCCAAGTTTTTGTTTGTTAAACAGAGCATATTAAATACATAATAGTCATTACTTATAAAAAGGTAAACAGAGCAAATTCATATTATTCAGGAAGGATTATATCACACAAATAGCCCTCCATATTACTCTCTACCCTTCAGGTAGCTCTCAGTCTCATAAAGGTTAGTGACTCCTGTGCTACACCGATTATAGAAAAAAAAAAAGAGAAAAAATAACATGCTGAAGTGAATCAGACGCAAATGAGAAACACAGATTTAATCACTTAACAAGAGAGAGCAGGAAAGGAAGGACACTGAGGGAAAGACTGTGTGTAAGGAGACAGAGGGAGGAACTGCAAGAACCCATCATTTGATTTAATTTGCAATATGTTGACGTATGCCATTCTTCCCCACTTTATCAGTAGAGTGAAATATACTAATGAATGGCATGGACCGTCTAACGAGAATGTGTTGAAATGGACTACTTACTCGGGAAAAACCGCTGATCCCAGATGGGAGAGCTCCTCGTCCTCTATGGTGAAACCATTACAGTTAACCTAGAGATACAAAAGAGGAGGAGGAGAAAGCAGGAGAGACTCAGACCCAATTAGAGACAGCGACAGAGAACGGCAGGGTAATACAACACAACTTGCATTGTACTCTACCAACATATGATGTAACACACCCCTCCATTGAGGAGGAAATCCGCTAGTGGAGATATACTGAGATGAGAAACCAACAGGGACAGCAGCACTGACAGACGGAGCAAGTTAAAGAACTAACTTCTGTAGAGTTAACCAGACAGGACAAGTGGGTATGTGCGTGTGTGGTTTCACCTCAACATGTGCTTCAGTGCAGAAGTGAAGGACAACTGGGAATGATTTCAGAGGAAGAAGATAAAAAGGTGTTCACAAGAACCCAGCATGTGTGAGTATGGGTAGAGTGCACATAAACACACTTAATTTGCCTGTGTGTCTAAATCCTGCATGTCCTTCCACTGACCTCTGATGCTCTCCTTACCAGAAACATGACGGTAACAAAACCCACCTAACTCAAGAACCTGGATCCTTCTATGAACAGAGGCTCGTTTTTATCAGTGGGTTTCTAGATGGGAAGAATTTACCTGTGCAAAAAGCTCAGTGAGAGCCTGGTCGTCAGGGAGGTCACTGATGTGTTTGGAGTAAAAGTGGTGCAGGGCTGCTATGTCTGCCTGGTTCATCTCATCCTTCTCACTGTCCATCTTATCTAAATCTGGAAAAGGCAATTTAAAAACACAGATAGGAAAAGAATAAGAGACAAAATAAAGACAAGACAGGATGGAAAGAAAGCACAAAGACAAAAGGGGACAGAGAGAGAGAGAGAAACATGGGAGCCTTATTGGTTTTCGAGGGAGTACTTCTTCCGTTTTGGAGAAGAGGGATTGTTAAAGAGAAAAACACTGACATGTTTGTCTGATGAAGACCAGAGATATGCGTTTTGATCGTCGTTTCTCCATAGAAGAACCACTCAGTGTTAGCAGCATGTGTAGAATAAACCTCAGCTTTAAGCCGATTATGCTTCCGCGTAGTGATAACGCAACGGCAACGCAACGGCCACGCAGTTGCTTGGAGACCGTGATGGTTCTGCGTTGGGTTTACGTGTCGAAATGCAATTCAATGCCACACCGGGAAAGGGCGCTATGGTTTTTGTAAAGACTGACCGACCGACCGAGACTCGACGTATATTGTCGTTAGCCTCGTTATAGCGTATTTGTTTACTTTCCGGCTTTAAACGTCCACAATTTTTCAGAACTTGGTGTTTTATTTCTTTGTGCAAAAGCGAGAAGGTGCAAACAACAAACGTAGCCTTTTAAAAGTTTAAATGGCGGTGTTTATGAGTGGAAACCGGAAAGCGGTCTCCAGCGGATGTAGTTAGCGGACCAATCACAGCCAATGCCGCTGCGTTGGTGTTGCGTCGCCTCGATGCGTGTCTAGGATTTTTGGGAGGTGCACGTCAGGCCCTTGCGTTGGACGTAAGGAGGGTCCTTTGCTTTGTGTGCATGAGAGACAGGTGTGAAGGTTAATTCTGTGAAAATCCTCTGCTGACAACAACTCGGACTAAGTGATACTACCAAACGGAGCAGAGAAAATAGTTTGTGGGCATTTATGTGGAACAGTCTTGTTTTGTGCGTTTTGACAGACACTCTTATCTACTACAACTATGACAATGCAATACATTTTAATCTAAGATGAGTTTCTTTGCTCCAGCTGGGCTGGAAGTATTTGGATGTTAACATGTAAGAGGTTCTCAATACAACCACAGTCAGAGCCAGAGAAGAGGTTTGAGTACTTTGCCCAAGGGCTCAGTGGCAGTAGTTTTTTTTTTTTTTAAAGCGGGTAGAGAGAAAATGAAATTACAGCATCCAGAATCTTGGGATTTAAATCCCATAGCTCTGCAGACTTTGAGTGAATTTAAGAGACAGAACCAGGACTGGAGGCTACAGCAGAGGATATTAATAACCAAACTGCTAGAACTAAAACCACACACACTCACACAAATGTAACTAAACATGCACGCTCATGTACTCATACGCACACATCTACTTACGGGACTCAAACTCCTTCAGCAGTAGCAGCCTCTCTGAAGGGGTGCGCTCTGTTGTGACTCTCTGCAACACGAGTGACATTGTAGTCAGAAAAGCAAAAACATGAAAACAAAATACAAAGTTTCCTTTCTTAATGGTTGATTTATTAGAGCAAATGGTTTCGTTAAAATACTTTTCAGCCGAGTTAAGAAGTCATTTTAACACTTTAGCGGTACAGCAGTGGCAGAGAACAAACAGCAGCACACAACTTCAGTGGGAACACTTTCAAAGGGATAACTCACCCTAAAATCAAAAATACACATTTTTCCTCTTGCCTGTAGCGCTATTTATCAGTTTCGATTGTTTTGGCACTCTGTTTGTGGTGATCAAAGCAACAAAACACATTTCACATACTCATCAGCAATGTCACTTTCCAGATCTCATGACCCAGATACTCAAGATAATGCAAAGACACTGTGAGCACCGTTTCATGTCAAAGTGTGGTTGAAAGAAAATTCTTCCTACATGAAATTGCTGATGTCACTTTGAACAAGTAACCTATCTGAACTTCGATACGTATAAAACAACGGCATGACACCTTTGATACTCCTACGACACTAGTCATGTAAACATATTAAATTAAGATAGAATAGAAAAGAATGGAATAACTTTATTAATCCCTGACTGGGAAATTAATATTAGTTTTTCATTATTTAGCAGCAGTGGGTCAGCAAAAAAAAAGGGGGAAAAAAAGAGTGAAGTTGTATCTCTCTTAGTCACTCAGTTAGTTCTCAATTCTTATCTCACTTTTCAGCACACATTTACAGTTCCTCTTTCGTCTTGTTTTCAGCATCATACGCATTACTACACAAAGAGTAGAAGATCTAAATGTGCTTTCAAGTCAAACAGTATTGATTATGAAATGAAGTATGATGTGTCTCATTTCACATCTAACTTGCGATTCACATGGAAACATTTCCTGCATAGATATCCATGTCAATAAAAAAGAAGAAGGCTCTGAATTTTGAAACATTTACCTGTTTCATGATGAGTCGAGCCACCAGTCTGACGGTCTCTGATGGACACCAGTTTTCCCCATAGGCACACATAGCTACACACTCCAGCTTATGCATGGACCAATCGCCTCTCTGCATTAATATACACACACAGAAATAATAACAGTGACATAATTGAGTTGCATAGATCGGCCTCATTTTCATGTTACCCAATTCCCGTTATTTGAGTCAGTATTGGATATGAATATCATCCAATATAAGTATCGGTGCATCTCTAAATTCGCGGTCAAAAGGTAAATAAAAAGGTATCCATAGTGGTTGGCATAAAATGTATTGATGATCAGTCTTTTGGTGGAAACTGGCACACAGAAACTACGAGCGCTCCATGAAAATGCAAAAAGGAAATGGAAAGCCCTCTTACCTGACAGTCAACATTGCAGTAGTAGGCCTGCTTACATTTGCCACACTTAAAAAGGTCTTCTCTCCTGTAATGAGATGAGGGCACAACCATTTACTCCATTACAGCTGTGATAAGTGCACCAGTGAAACATTTTGTCAATTCAATCGTATTCATCTGCATGAAATAGCACATTTTGCACTTTTATCTGTGGAGACATCTTCACTGGATACATTTTCAGTTGACGTGCAATTAAACTGAAACCTTTTACTGGCATAGTTCTTATGCCACCCCATTTACATACTTGGTATATAGTCCTGGGACAGAAGGTGGGACACACGGATGCAAAACATAGACTCAAAGACCAACAGAAGACCACACTTTAATTTTATGCATAACTGCTCCACGTGTTTTAGAATAAGAATCTACAATTGCAATCCAATCCATTTCTATACACAGTGAATAAAAATCACTAGTAAATCAAGACGCAGTGTCTGTATATGAGCAAATGTACACCTGGCCTGTCCCCTGGCCTTCTCATTTCTTGGCTCCTCCTCACTTGGGACACATGGACAACTATATTTAGTAACCTAACCTTTTACTGCTCTACAAACCTCAACAGCAGTTTGGGTAGGAGGCATGTGTCTGAAAGTGTGAGGGCGAGTGTGACAGTTAACTTAACTTTAATGTTAAGACTGTAAAAGTGTCATAAAGAGCATCATATTGCATCCGATCTAAACAAAGAAGGCTGAATCTTGAAATATGCAGTGCACTGCAGTTTAACCCGACATGTTTGACACAATATGCATAGAACATGCTCTATCAATGTTGTGGGCTGCCCTTTCTAACCACTCGACAGCCTACAACCAAACTACCAACGACTTATCTTAGATTTGTAGGGATAAAAAAAAAAAAGAGTACTCTCTTGTGTAAGGGTCCGAGAAGAAATACTACACTATGTAATGAAGAAAAGGCTGAAGTCCTCTAAGTGAGCATATAGTATACATTTACTCAAGTACTGTACTTCACTGGACTATTTCCATGTAATGCTACTTTATGCTTCCATTTAACTTCAGCCAAGAAAGAAATATTGCACTTTTTACTCCACTAAATGTATTTGATAACTTTAGTTTGGTGTTACTTTGCAGATTCAGATTCTTAAAACAAAACAAAACTCTTATGATATGTTAATATAAGTTAAGAGCTCATTATGATTCATTAATATATTTCTACAGGGTGGTATTACTGCTACTAAGAAAAAGATAATTAATACTTCTTCTGCAGCTGCTTGAGATTATGAGAAACCTGTTTAAGGCTATAGTAAAGCAGGTTTCTTAAAAGCCACCAGTAAGGCCGTTGAGTGTGAATGTTGCCCGACTCTGCAGGGCTAAAAACTAATGCTGCAGCGTCAGTCAGGTGAGCTGCCTCGCCGCTACGAGCCGTTTAGATGTCTGCAGCAGCTAGTAGCGTTGGGTTGACAGCTAAAAACTAATGCTGCAGCGTCAGTCAGGTGAGCTACGAGCCGTTTATACGTCTGCGGCAGCTAGTAGCGTTGGGTGTACGGAGGTCCTCAAGCTAGCCTAGCTAGGTGAGGAGGTTAGCCCTCGTTCAATCTCTCTTTTAAGCTACGTAACATACATACAATCACACCAGAAGGGAGTCGATTGTCGCAGCTGTTTTCAGAGAGGTATTACGTTACCTGGTGAAGCAGTTCTCACAGTGCGCTCCCCTCTCATTCACCGTCAACACGTACGAGTAGGCAGGGCAAGCGAACACCAGCTCCCCCTCCGCGAAGTGCCCCACCGCCCGCAGGCCTCTGCCGCTGCCCGGGCTCAGGAACAGCTCCGTCCCCTCGATACCTTCGTTCTTCATGGTTTACTGTTCTATTACGGCTCCTCTGGTCAGATACCACCGACCACCACCACCTGTTTTCTGCTGCCCAGTCGTGCTCTAATCAGCTTGTGCCTTGAGCCCCGTCTTCTTCTTCTCCTGTCTCTGTGTGCGGCGTGGCTCGTATCGCCCCCTGCTGGAGAGGCGGAGGGGCGTATCCAAGTACAGTAATGCATGTTGGCCTACAGATGGAGTGGTGGAAGGAATATACCGATGCTAAAACTAAAAGTAAACTAATAACACACCTTGAAAACACTCCACTACAAGTAAAACTCCTACCGTAGTCAAAACCGTGTCAAAAGGACAGACATTCTATACTATTAGAAGTACATTCTATACTATTAGAAGTACAGATAAGACTGGTAAAAGTGAAGTACTGATTCAAGTTCTTTACCCAAGTAAATATAAAAAAGTACAGGCTCTGGAATGAACTCAACGTATACATTAAAAAGTATTACTTTTAAGTAGTAAAATATACTCAAAGTATAAATTTAAAAGTATCCACATGAGTCTCTGTCCGTGTTTTACTGTGTTATATGATGTTTCTATATTAATGTTACTCCTGCATTGTGTATTGTATTTTATTGCTGAAGGTTTTTAAGATGTACATCATTTTACATTTCTCTGTTTATGTTTCTATAACTTTATTTTAAGCACTGTGTGTAAATAGGTTAAATTGGAAGCTTCTGGTAGTTTTCTACATCCTTGTACAGTATGTTTAAACATATTTCATTAAGTTGATTTTGATGAATAAGAACTTCTATTTTCAGGGCATTAAATATTTATGTTAATTTCAAGAAAAAATGTATTCATCTTCATTAATATGCAAATGTATGGAGGGAAAAAGCTCCTTCTTCGTTTCAGAATACATGTAAATCACATTTTCCATCCTTTGACAATGGAGGTTTTTGGCACTAGTGGTCAGTTCCACATAGGCTTAACTGTGAAAATTTAAACAGAAGATTAATCAGCTGGGTATGTTTGTGTTGGTGCTTTTGTACAGTGTCTATTCTAACCATCGATCACCGAAGCGGACCAAAATACTCAACACCATTTAGTTTATATATATATATATATATATATATATAAATGCATTTATTTAAGTTAATCATTGCTCCTCATTCAAAGTTGAATCTCTGCAATATCTATAAAACAGGAGACAGTTAGAAGCGCTGTACAGTCCGACAACAAAACTAGGAGCTGCAGCCGAGTACACGGTGTATATATATGTACAAACTGTACACACACACACACACTGATGTAGGTATATACAAAAAATATATACACTTTTACATGTGTGATCCCTCGCACCATAACCCCCCCCCCCACCCACTGTCGTTCAGTGATGCCACACACCTTTTAGAAAACACATCGTCACTCCTTTAGTTCATTGATTAAGGTGATGAGACTTGTAGTATTCAGACCCTCTTATGCCCCATCTCTCTCTCTCTCTCTCTCTCTCTCTCTCTCTCTCACTCTCTCACACACACACACACACACACACACACACACACACACACACACACACACGCACACGCACACGCACACGCACACGCACACGCACGCACACACACTTAGGGTCATTCATAGCAAAAGATGGAAGAGCTTAAGCAGTCCTGAGCTGGATGATGTCTCAGCAGGGCTTTTCACATATAAGAGTGGGGTCTTTGTCTGTTAATCCTAAAGGGGGATTTTAGGTGAAATCCCTCTCGGTATGACAAATTATGACAGATCTATGCTCCTTGTTTGAGGGAGAAGCTGAGAGAACACAAAGCTTGACCTCTCCACCTCCTCTCTCGTTAAACTCCTTTGATTGTTTTCCTTCAGTATGAATTAAGTCCCACTGCTCAGTGGGGAAGACGCTCTTCTTCACTGCCTGGTGTTCAATTATACGCTCCCTTTTAATGCGAAAAATTATGACTGTCATGCAATGTGATGATCAATCTCTGTGAATGATGTCTGGTGTTGATTTCATGACTGACACCAGATCCGCAGCTAAGAAACGTCCTGGCCTGGTGCCGTTCTGCAGTTCCAATGGAAACCTCTGTGTCTCTCAGGTCTCATTCTGCATTTTCAAAAGATTTGACCCCTTCTCATTCTTCCTCATACAGAGAAAAACAGGATGGAAAACTTTGGCACATTGTGCTAAAGATGTAAACATTTAATCATCCAATCAAAATGAGGTGCTGGACTACTTAATTTTTTTTACAGTCATTTCCTCTGCTTATAACATTAAAAAAAATAGAAGAAGAAAAAAAATAAAATGGCAATCTTTTAAGACTGGTTTTTAAAAGAAAAGGCTTGAAACAACATATCAGACAGTATTGCCACGTCGCTCAGGTGTGTGCAGTTTGGTTGTCATGCCTGTTCAGTTTGAACTGCCCGTTAATGGTTTAATAACAACAGGAAAGAAACAAAGACAAATAAAATGTGATGAAAAGAACGTCTGAAACTATTGGAATTGTACAACCTAGAGTTCCTTTTTCCTTCCTGTTCCAGTTCTTTCACACAGGAAGTGTGACGGTAGAGGGCGCTACACACCACTAAAAATATCATCATCACAAGGGCCAGATAGGATGAAAACTAAGACCTCCTAGTCTTAACATACATATGAAGAAGATGTAAAGGAATAATTAATGAACAATGATGGTACCTGCACCTTATCTGAAGAAAGATCCTGCCCTATGAATTATCATCAAGTTGACACCCATCAGACATGTGCGGTCCTGCTGTTTGGATGCACAACTGGGGATCATTTACAATTTAAATTCCAATCAGCTCTTTAGTATTACACTTTAAGAAATTAAGACACAACTGACAATATGTCAGGTTTTTCTGCAGTTTCTAAACAGAATGGCAAGAGAAAAAAAAAAGCCCTGCAGTAAATCTACCTCCTGCTTAACATGAAATCTAACTGAACCTTAAATACGATTTGGGCCCTTGATCCTGGCCGCCATGGAAACCGAAAACTACCCTCACATCTAGTCTAGCCCTTGGGCGTGGCCTCATGGCTCACAGCACAATGCACCAACCCCTCAAGTCGCAGGATAGGCTTCTCAAACAGCCGCTGTTGACGGTGACCTCTACTGCACTCACTCTGCTTAAAAGTCGTGTGAATGTTTAAGACATGGCAAACATCAGGTGCGAGGAACAGAATGGCAGAAAAGCAAACAAAGCGATGGAACGGAGGATGGAAAAAATGATCAGACAACACAGCAAACATGACCAGCTGTCTTTTGTCGGTTTCAGTAACACAGTGCAGCGAAGAAATCAACATTTACAAGTAAATATATGAATGTGAGAGAGGGAGAGAAATACTGACAAACAGAGAGTTGACATTGAAGAACACTTGAGGCTGCGACTTCTTAGAATAAAACATGGAAATAGGGGATGCACACTACTGTATCTGTTCAAAGATTGTTTGGTGTTTGTAGTTGCTATGTGATGAATTGCTCCAAATTTAATCAAAACCAGTTTCCCCCAAGCTGTACCATTGTTACTCATCAGTGAGTAACAGCACAGAGTATCATAGCAGTTAAGATGATGTTGACGCCCGGGAGAGACTAACGTTGCAAAGATGCACAACAGGCATCATGTGATCAACTATAGCAAACAGATACACGTACTGTCGTTGTCATCAGCAACACTATCGGGTAACAAAAGGAGGAGGACTGTTTGGTTACACAGTTCTGTTCCACAGAAGGAAGAAGCTCGCCAAAATAAACAAGAAGAGTTCTCATTTAGGACTTTGTAGAACCGTGTAGTCCTTCCACCAGAACAAAGCTGCTCACCTCTAGCAGAAACAGAGCGAGGATGAACAGCAAAACCTTGTTTATTGCAGTTTCACCGGCTGAACAGATGGCACAATGAAGAAAACGAAACAAAAAACATGTTGATGGGAACCACTGCTGATCTGACTGGGTGTAACTGGTCGGTGATGCATGCAACTGGCAGCCTTTCAGAACACATGCATGCACATTTCATAGTTAGGATTTTCGCATGATGTCTGTTCTCAGGAAAAAGCAACGTTTTATTCTGTGAAGTGGGACTTCTGATGACGTTTAAAGCACGCACACACAAACATATCCTGTATCTCGTCGAGGTGACATTATCGATGTTGTTTGCTGCAAACACCTGTTACCACTAGAGGAAAAGCTGCAATGTTAAATCCAACGTGGGGTGTGATTATTAGACAGTAACCTTCCTAAATTGGCAGTTAGACAAAGAACATGATCTGTGCAGGAAAAGAAGATGTAGAAACTGAGCAGTTAAACTGAATATGTAAAGAAAAATCTCATTCCTGAAACGCAATAAAGCAGCCGTTCAAAAAATTTGGTTCCACTTTTAGACAAAAGCAAAGTAAATGACTGTTAAGAGTTTTGTGTGTGTTGATTCGTTAGAGACATAATGGTGTAGAAGTGACGATGCTGTGGCAGCCAGTGCTACAGCCTGCCGACAAACGGTAAATCCTGAGGGGGGTGGCTTCAAGATACTTCCCAGTTTCAAGAAGTGCACTTCCGAGCCAAACCAAACTGGTCGTCAGGTCCCATCCAGAGCAGAGAAGCTCCTCCCTGAACCCCCTCCCCAACCCCGAGACACGACAAATACTGTGTAGAAATCAAAGCAAGAACTGACTCTCCACTTTTCCGTTTCATCCTGTGAACCAATGGGAGGAAAAGCTCAAGGAGTCGAGTCCGTTTCCTCCCTTCACCCGAGCCCCTCGCCTAAAACCACAACCTGAAGCCAACATCCGCCGTCACGGGCTCTGGCTCGGCGTGGAGAGAGAGAGAGAGAGAGAGAGAGAGAGAGAGAGAGAGAGAGAGAGAGAGAGAGAGAGAGACAACACCAATGTCCCCCTTTCGGTCGAGAATGAAAAACGAGCTCCTGTAAAAAACCTCCGTGGAGAGTTATACGGCAAGAAATAAAAATATTAATAGGAAAATAAAATAATTACAAAGTAAAAAGAGTTCTACCTCACCAGCATTAAAGAAAGAACAAAATTAGCCTCTGAAACCATCAATGAAGAAACACTGAGGTATGTAGTTTGGATGGAAAAGCCTCTTCATCCTCATCATGACTGATCATCACCGTCACCGTCCATCCACCAAATACAGTCGATTTCCTGTTTACTCCATTGCGGTCTACAAGCCCCTCCCCCAGTGGATGTGGCTCTTGGTTATTTTGGTAGGGTTTCCGGGTGGGGGAGAGGTGTATAGACCTGCTGAAACTCCGAGCAGGAGGAGGAGGAGGAGGAGGAGCGAGAGGGATCCATCTATCCATCGCGTTTTGCCTTTCTCCTCAAGTTTGTTTCCAATCTCTTTATCCGCGTCTCAGAGTCTTTTGGTGTCTCTATCCAATATCCAGCTCTTTTTCTAGGGTCCGTAAGTGCCCCCTATGATTGTAAATTGAGGGTGAATTTCCACTGTTGGTTGAGGCTCGGACTGCAGACCTCCACAGTGAGTCCACCCATCCTGGCGCTGCGGCTGTCCAGACACAGGTTACTGCCCACGTGGCGAAGCTTGGAGTTGGACTCGATCTGCTCCCATTTCTGGCGAGACAACGACGTCGCGACGTTAACATGACGCGTGCAGAAGTGAGAGAACGAGTTTGGAAATCAACACAACTCAACCAAGGGTGTCTTTACCTGTCTGCTGTCATTCTCTCGACAGCCTTGTAGTTTGATGAGGGAGCCGGCGGTTCTGTCCACCACAGTCAGACACAAGTCCATGTGTTTGACGGACTTATCCTTCGTCAGAGCCCACTCCTTTACCGGAACAGGTACATGGAAAACATTTGTAAGGCACTTCTGCATCCTGGGGTTAGGGATGTTTGGAGCAAGCAATGATGCAAGTATTCATACATACAGATACATAATACACATGTTGAGGCACTGCACATTAAGGGTCATAAGAGTCAATCAAGCAAGGATAGCTGAATACTTGACATCACTTTTTAAATCCTCTTTCTTACTTTCTTATGGTGAGCAAAGTCTGATAAACAGTGGCATTAAATTGGACTCAAAGTATCAATACTGATCCTAATCCTGATCCATAATCCAGATTGGTTGATGCAGTACGCCTCAGATGTAAGAGAAGCTCGTTACGCCAACACACGATAACGAACACCATCGTTGTATGACAGTTTTCCCTGTGCTGATTTAACAAACCGTAATAGATAATAGTGGTGGGGCTGAGTGACTTTAATTCACTATATCTTTGTTATATCATACTCTACAGTATAACTGACACATACAGGAAGAATTATTAGTGCACGTCAAGACGTTCCCCCTCAAAGCACGTTGCCCAGAGAGCTCTATTATCATTCCCATGTCTGATTAAATAGAGCGTCTGCTCAATTTCAAGTTAGATTTGAGGCCGTTAAATTGGGTTTTTACAATATTGCAGAAGAAGTGATGGAGCTAAACCACAGTGTGAATCAATGGCTGTTAAATCCAGTTTTCCCATTAAGACCAGTACGCCTGTCTATCTATTAGGAAGGAACTGTTTGAGAAACACAATGAATACTACTTGTATGGATATTCTCTATGATAGTCGAGACTACATATAGACTATCGACTGTAAAGATATCCAACGTGATGATACTTCCGTCTCCTTTTAGTAACTACTCTTCAAACTGTGTGCAGCATTCAACCTTACCCCCGGTGCTCTCACCAGCAGTGCCACCACATGCCACCAAGCAAAGGATTAGACAAGCTGACCTGTGTGTGTGGTCGTGACGCTACCTGGTTTCCCCCGGCGTTATGGCATTCGTAGACACCCACCACCCCGTCGGCAAAATGACCCAGGGTGTCCAAACAGTTTCCTCCCTGCTGCAAGGCTCCGAACGCTATGTCCTGGTGGTCGGGGACTCTGGACACACACAAAAAACACCGTGTTGTTGAAAGAAAATACTGGATCAAATGTGTAAAGAAATGATGGCAGGCTTTATCGTTTTTTTTTTACAGTAAATTGTGGAAAGTAACACTAAAGGAGGACAAAAAGTAGGGAGAGCTAGAGAGAAAAATGGTTGTTTTATTTATATCACCATTTTATTCAGACTCATATGATGACTTATTACATCTTAAGTTCCATTACATTTACACATTATTAATCTTACTCAGTTTATTAAAAAATTGCAAGCCTGCCAAAAATGTAATAATGTCCCCGAGTCATAATTGCTAGTACAGGTTAGTCATTAGTGTCACCACATTCATTTGCAAGTCTTATTAAAGCATTAGATCCCAGCCATACCGATACTCCTGGCAAAGCTCTGGTCCTTTGCAAACCTCCGTCTCTTTTCATAATATGATATATATCGTGTTGTAACATTCAATCCTATCATACGTCATAAAAGGCTCTTTCTTACCGCAGTTCAGGGTAGACATTCTCCAGGTACCATTTAAATGGCTTGCATCCTAATCTCTTCTTCATCTCCAAACGACTCTGGATACTGAGAGAGAGAGAGAGAAACTCAAATACTGATTGAATTATAGCCACCCTAGCTTTAATGGCAGATACTGGAGGCCTGGAGCACGTCTGAGGCTGCATCCTTTGGGGGGAAACTAACTGATTCGGTCGGCACTGGGGGGGAGAGGCCAAGACAACAAGGTCAAGTAACGACTAGCTGCATGTGAGAGTTGGGATTGGATGTACTTATTGCTCTGAGAAAAGTGGAAAAAGGGTGAACAAGCAGACAGCAGCAGTCAGCTTGTATACAGATCAAGTGAAATAAAGTAGAAAACAAAGACTGGATCCATACAGTTCTTCCTCTTTAGCAATGCAGTGCATGTCCATCATATTACGGTAATTTGCTTTGATGTAACACTAACATGGCAGTTTTTTGACTTCTGCCCTCTTGTAAGCCACATTAACTGCCTCGTGTCACCGCAATGAAACGGCCCTTTTACAGCCGACATCCTGCTAATTGGCAATCCAATTAATACGGACATGGCTGCTTCTGTAATTTCATGATCAAGCTGCGTTACGCTGTCTCACACGTCACAGTACTCACTTTCCGTAGGGGACGTTTCTCGCCGACGGGACAGCGGCGTAGTAGAAGTTTTTATACTCGTCCATCCACACCTCTGCCGCTCGCCTCGTGTTCCTGAGAGAGATGTGAGGAGAAACATTAGGGAAGGGCGACGGACAAAATGAGACACGAAGCCGAAAGAAGGTGAGGACCATTAAGGTTGGAGGAGGTGATTCAAACAAAGAGAGACCCATTTAAGATAATGGGATTTGGCTGACATTTTTTTTGATAGTTTAAAACGGTTCTGTGAGACTGTGTGTCGGCTGGAGTAAGAATAATACACAACTTGATTATATATTCCTTCTAGAACAGTGGATTTCTGAATTTCTACCAACGACACCTTCATATTTCATATTGTAGCTGCACTGTTTTATATACCAGGGGTCTGTCTCATGAAGTAGGATAACTGAGTTGGCATAACTAGGTAAAATTCAAAAGTCCATTCCCCATATGAGGGAGGATATTCAATCGGCACGGTGAGCAGCCATATCTGATAAATCAATACAGTAAAATTAATCAGCATCCATTTGGATTTTTGGTATTTGGATACCATTTTTTTTTATGGGTTAATTAACTGAACATCTTCAGGTTTTGGACAAAACAAGACATCCGAAGACTGAAAAATTGTGACTGACATTTTCTGACAGATTTTATACCAAATGATTCTTCATGAAAAGAATCTTCAGAGAATTGTCTTAATATTTATTAAAAGTGCTTCATGAGACAACATCTGAAGAAGCTGTGACTGCAAAGTGATGGAAGGTATAATGATATGTCAAATACATGTTCCTGAACCTGAACGCCTGAAGCATTAACTGTGGTGACACACGTTTGGGGAAAACTACCTTCATTGCTTTATTCTGTGACACTAGAAAAATAACTGACTACAGTATATTCTATAGAAAAGGCTCATTTTCAGGGTGGAATGATACGGCAACACATCTTTGAAACAAACAGTTTTGCCTTAATAAATGTCCAGAAATGTCCAACACACACCCACTGAACTAAACACTGGCAATCTTAAAATCAGTGAACTCAAAATTCAGATGGCGGAGTTGGCACCAAATACTCATATAGTAGTATATACTGTTATAGCCTCGCCTTTAGCAGAAATCTCTCTCTGTTCCACCGTCACCCCGGCAACATGCTGTAGACAGTGTTCCCCTAGGGAACTTTATTATGGGCTTTAGATGAGATTTTCTTCATATTGATTTTAAGTTGGTCCCTTCTGCACATAAACATACGTAACACGGATATTTGGGATATGCAGAACCATTATAAAGCCACCCAGGCAGCCAAAACATGCTCCCCAGGGTGACTGCCAGCAGACATAGGGAGGGTGGCTGGGGCTTCAGTCTGGAAAGAAGCCTCAAAGAACAGGTGAAGCTGCTCTGCATGGTGAGTCCCCGTTGTTGAAGCTGATACACAAGAGCACCACTGCACCCATCAATTAATAAATTCGATTTTGGAAATGTTTGAAAGGGTTATGCAACGCGTCTAAGCTGAACTGAGCAGAGTCGCATCAGCAGCCGGCAAGTAAAAATAAGCTTGTAAACCGTATGATCTAATGTCAAAGCCCGTACATATCCACTGGAATCTTCTCTTTTTGGAGTCCATTCACAATTTAGAAGAATCACCCCAGTTTATCATCTTAAACATGAAACATTTAGACATTTTCATCTGCAGCCGACATCAAAAATATAACTCAGGGGTGAATATTTTAGACACGCCAACTCAAGACAGGTATGAGCTCGTTCCAAAGATCCTCCACATTCTCTTCTTTCCTTGTTCGTTGCACGTCATTATGTGTAACCACAGAGACCACAGCCACCTTCAGTCCCCGTTATCTCTTTGTTGAAGCTGTTACTCGGAGAGCCATGAGGGCATGTTGGGCTCGTTACATGTGGTTGGAGACCGTTTCAAAGCGGAGATCCATATCTCTCCATGTATCATGTTTCCCCTTATTGATGCTCACGGCTTACGTTGTCACATTTATCAAAGGGCAACGAAAACAGATCGTTTTTATTTATCTAAATCTTCCCAATGTTCCTGCCAACACTGGTTCAATTCTATCTTCCAGTGTTCACAACAGAACATGATACATGTGACTAGAGCAGAAATAATTTGGTTATAAAGAGAAGTCTAGTCAGTGCTCTATGGCAGGAACTAATCATAGAAATATGAAATAATAGAAATAATGATTTCCAGCTGATGACGCCACCCCACCCTCGGGTTCCCCCTCAGGTAGATGCTGTCAGCTGTTCTTTGCACTATTAGTGTGTATGAGTGTTACCTTGCAAACACAGTCCCACTGCCCCCTGGGAAGGTGTACGGATGTTGCTTTCTGAAGACGTGGCCCACTCTGCTACAGGGGATGATCTCCAGACTGCCAGCACACTGCCACACTCGAAACGAGATCTCTGAAACACACACACACACACACACACACACACACACGTCAAAAAACACTGGTTTCAACCAACTGTTTCTATGAAGATATCACAGTTGATTATTATGAGCAGTCTGGAAGAAGTCTTGTTAACTCAGAGTGTCTGCACCTCTTTAATGTGTTTCCAGTGTGCTGATAATGTCAGGTTCCCTCCCTAACATCCTCTGTGTTTGAATGCATGTTTACACCAGTAACTCAATTCACAGTAGTAGCATGGATCATTCTGTTTATTCGTGACTATTTTCCAACTGGACTCAGACAAAAGCAACAGATGTTATTATCTCATTGTGCTGTTTGCATCTCTATTGTGTGCACTTTGGTTAGTATCACATTGATGTAGTCTGGAAGACTCTTAAATCCAGATACAATGACCAAATCACACAAGAACTTTCTGGTCTTCATCATGTTCTTGAGTGCAGATTTTCAAAGTGAGCAGAAATAATAAAAGAAAAATCTAAGCCAAAAGCAAGAAATTACAAATGTGTGCTTGATTCAAACTTAAAAGGAATAGTTTGACATGTTCAGATGCTGTATGTTAAATATGCAGCATGAAGACGTAAACAGAGAGAAGCAGCTAGCTGGACTCTGTCCAAAGGTAACAGCATCCAGCGACCAGCCTATACCCAAGAAATAGTCCACAACTAGGGGTGTCAATCTTTGGCTTCACAGCGATTCGATTCGATTAACGATACAGTAGTTGGCGATTCGATTCAATGATGATTTTATTTGTTGTAACGATTCGATTCGATTCGATTCGTAACTTGTAACCAAAATTCTATATCCATGAAATAAACATGCAATAATGCGAGTGAGACTATTTGTATTCTTCTGAAAGGTGAAAAATAACATATTTATTCTAGAAAAAAGTAGTCCTGCATAATATTTTATGCTGAATACAAAAATGTAATTAAAATACGCTCGGTTATTTTGAACATTATTCAGTAGACTACATGCTGGCAGGGGAGAGAGTGTCTTAAACGTATTAAAACATTAATCATAAGTAAGAATCACCATTCATCCGATTAAATGCATTTATATCGATTATTGGTGAAGCCAAAACGATTCATTCTATTTATTTATTGTAGCAGATCGATTTAGTAGAATCTATAGGACTGACACCTCTATCCACAACATAAGCCCATTTGTTATTTTTACATTGTAGTTTCTGTTCCGGTTAAACAAACGAGATGTTGATAAGTGAGCGTAAAAACTGCCGTTAGACATGTTTTGTATCTGTGGGACAAAGACAACATGGCCGTTTCCCTCGTTTCCAGTCCTGTGCTGCCTTCGGCTTCATATTACAGACTCAACATCTCTGGTAGCATGCTTCCCATCCAACTCTGCCAAGAAAGTTAATGACTACATTTCCCAAAATGTCACACCACCAAAGGGTAAAAACCCTTTGACATCTGTCACCTCTCTAGAGGCTGCTAGTGAGGGAATGACAACGCATCGCAGCAGCAAGTGTATGGAGCGTAAAAGCTGACAGTACTTTTAGTTTATTTGCTCTACCTGCCACTTTGCTTTCCACTCATAATTCCCCTCTAACTCTTTTTTGTTGTTTCTTTCACTCCTCTATATTTTAGTCATCTGACATCCATTATGGTGTCACTTTCATCTCCGAAGCGCCGTCGTCTGCCGACTTTGACTCCGGTGACTTCATGCTCCGTTGCGACTCATCGGAAATTTGCATTTGCACTTAAGTAGCACTCACCGAGGTTTTCGCCTCCCCACACATCCATCATCATGTCATATTTTCCCAGCAGCTCAAAGTAATCCTTATCCATGACAAATAGACCTCCTGCTATCATTGGAGTCCTGCGGGGGCAGAGAGAGAGAGAGAGAGAGAGAGAGGAAGGAGAGGGCAGGTGGTTGGTGAGATGACTAGTTGGTGGAAACTGGTAAACAGAAGGAAGTCTGTGACCACTCCAGTGTGAATGTCCTACTTTATGGGGGCGATGGGGTTGCCTTGTCTGGCTCGTCTCTGCTCCAGAGTCATGTAGTCCCATTTAAACACCAAATTCCAGTCAAAACCTACCAATAACACACACACACACACACACACACATATTCATGTGTCAGCACAAACAGAACAAGCCCTAAACATGCAAACTGCTCGTTCATGTGCACCGTACCTCCTTTCAGGTCGGCCGAGGCTCCTACGTACTGGAAGTTGTCCATGTTGATGACATCAATGATAGGAGAAACTACTCTGCTCTTGTCCTGAGAGTGAAGGACGGAGAGTAAACTCAGAATGGGAACAACAGGAAACACAGCTCATTAATAAATATCAAAATTGAACCGCGTTTTGTTTAGAGCAAACGTAAATATTCCCCCTGGACACCAATGATGCGCAACGTTTAGATCACGTTCTATATTTAGTTTCATCGCTGCGTTTATGAAGCAGAGCCGACAGCATCTCTCACTTCGCTATATTAAGTCACTCCCACTGAGCCCCATCTCAGTTTAGAGAAGGGATTGCTCAAGCGGCCAGAACGACGACAACAACAGGCCTCCAGGTGCTGAGTGAGGTCATGAGGTCGCACCCACACAGGCTGCATTTCTGCTCTCTGTTTTCTATTGAGTGACTAATTATTTAGAAGTGCAACCAAATCAAAGAAAAGGAAAGACAATTAGGCTCGAGGTGTTTTTCAACGAGGGAACGACAAAACACCCCGTTTGTGAGGATCAGAGGCATAATCAGGATGAATATTTAAAGATCACTTCCCATTGAGATTACATTTAATCAAGGACCCAAGTCATTAGTGAAAGACTTCACTTCAATTATAAGCACACTGTTAATCTGTAATGGACTTTCTTATGTTCAAGGAGTTTCCTTTTACAGCTTGCTGTGGTTAGAAAAGCAGGAAACGTAAACCAGGTCCGTCTTTTTGAATCAAATAAACCTGATTATTAAGCTCTTTCCCAAAGTAAAGTTTAACACCACATTAGTTTTTATCCACCGTTATGTCTCACACTTTTTTTTATTTTAATAGGAGTAATGATATTTTAACCATCCCAGATAAGAAACATTTGAATATTTGAGTTGAAAATGTGCTTTTATTCTGACGGGGTGCAAACATTCCTGTGTTATTGAAGTCATGCGCTCCGTATTTTTCCACATAGTTAACAAGACACTGATTGACCGACTTCCAGCTCCAGGGAAGCTGCTTGGTAGCTGACCCCTGACCTCTCTGTGAATGAAGGAAAGAGCTATTTCCTCTACAAATATGAACTAAATAAGCCCCATTATGAAGCAATGTTGAGCACCGTTAAAACACAGTGACTCTTCAGGAGCGTTTCACCTGGAAACCTTTCCATTTTATAGGAAATTATGTTTTTTTTAAGAGAGAGTGGAGAGCTGTGCTCTTTAAACTTTGAGCCACACTGATCTTTAAGTGTGCCTCTTAAAAAGAGTTCATTGTTTTCAACCAGCAGCCTATTTTCACATGTTTTTGTGTCTTAGTGCCTAAATAGGATCCAAAGCTTCTCTTTAACATCACAACATATAAAACATCTAAAGTCCTTTCAGTTTTTTGGGGGGTTTTTTGGAGTTAATATAATATAATGCGATAATATACTTTACTGATGTAAAAAAGTGTGTGTGTGTGTGTGTACCTCAGCCACCCTCTCCAGCAGCGGCTCCAGCCAGTGGTCGTTACATTCACAGTGAGAGTCCAAGAAGGTGAGGACGGGCGCCGTGGCGGCGTCTGCACCACGGACCCTCGAACGCATCAGTCCTGAGGGGAAATTCGGTTACAAAAACCACATTTAGAAAGATTTCACCCCCAGGACAAGATGGCACTTAGAGGGGTTTTTTCCCAATAATAAATGTTTTTCTTCTGTTCTACTAGTTACCTTCTCTGCGGTCGTTTCTCAACACACGCACTTTTTCAATCTTCCCCAGCAGAGCTCCGTCCTCGGCTAGAAACGCACACAAAGCATGCATTTACTCACTGATCTCATGTGGTTTGTTTGTTCGTACGACGTGTTGGCATGAATAACTCACGGTTGTCACTGTAGTCGTCCACCAGAATGATCTCTTTCACCAAGTGAGACGGACTTTTCTTCAGGACACTTAACAGACGAGGAGAGGACGTTTAGGAAGATAAAACGGGTTTAAAAAGAATCAAAATAGAATAAAGGTTCTTTGAAGTGGACAGCTCACACACCATTCACCTACCTGACCACAGTCCGCAGCAGAGCAGAGCGAGCTTCGTTGTGGAAGGTGATGACGACGCTGGAGGCCGGCAGGTCTACCTTCCATTGTTTGTGTCTGCAACTACACACACACACACACACAAGAAACCATCACAATGAGGGATAAAAGACACAAGAGGTATGCATGCCCACATGCATACCAATGCACACAAACACTCCTACGCACACGAGCGCACAGCCGAATGTGTGAGCAAAGCTGCGAGCTGGAACCGCTCCCGAAAAACAGATTCTGGATATATGAATACAATAAATAGGACTCGGTCCAAAAACCACACGCAGATACAGTAATGCTCTGCTGGAGCCGGGATTGACGGTGGGTTTTATGGTCCACAGGGCAAAAATCCCATGGGATTCTGTGTGTGTGTGTGTGTGTGTGTGTGTGTGTGTGTGTGTGTGTGTGTGTGTGTGTGTGTGTGTGTGTGTGTGTGTGTGCGTGTGTGTGTGTGTGTGTGTGTCCTGCCTCGACTTAAAAGTGAGGAACATAAGTGAGAGGAGGCTACAGAAGAAAGAAGCCATGGGGAGGATGAATAAACCCTGTTGTAAAGCTCTGCACACGCTATATATACACATCACAGAGAGTGTAGAAATAATCCACAATCTTGTTTCGAGAAATTAACCTTCACCTATAATTTAAAAGACTTACTGCCGGCAGAGAGGGTTGGCCTTAGGGGCTTAAACACATAACAGATGTACAGTGTGTGCCGTTCATGAGTACACCACATATCAAATGTACATGCTGACGTCTGCATGGCGTATGTGGTGCTCAGAAACCTACAAGTACGAAGGAGCCTAGACCTGAAAGAAAAACCTTCACGTTCACTGCTACCGGGCAAACAACACAGCGCCATCGGATCAATCCCAGGCACATCCTTGCTCTTTTGATAAAGGGTTAACGGCTATAAGCTCTAGTCTAAGTTGGGTCGATACATCAGTGAGGCCAGATCGCTGCCTTTATATAAAGTATTGCACATCTAGACGGATACGGCAGGATTTAGGGTTGTGTTGATTAAACGATGGTCATCGCCAATGGCTGATGGCTTGATCAAGACGACGTTTGGCTCACTTTCCCTTTTATGTGTACAATTATTATCGATACATTCATAAGAAACAGAAACATTGTGCGCCCTGATGACAAATCCGTTCACTTCGGAGTTTGACGGAAACTCATGCCGTCTCCTTTTTTCTAAAAAACTAAACTGCAGTGAATTTACTTTCATTTTTAAATTAGGCGATATAATTTATTGTTTGTTTAAATAGGCAATTTTAGTGTTATTTTTGGTAAAGGATGTAGTTTTTGGTTGTTTTTTTTAACTTGTTTTTGAGTGTTGTTTGTTTCTTTAAAGACAGTAAAAATAACATTACATTTTTCCATGATCTCCCTTGGGAGCAGGCTACGGCACAGCCCATTACAGACGACATGCTCCTCTTAGAACGGGTTCGGTGTGTTTTGGAGCGTCGTGTGTGGCGAGTCAACCAGTTCACAGCCTGACCAACACACCAAATTCACTTTGGCACTTTCCACCTGCTTTGTTTGGAGAGTTTCCACTTTCCATTTGAAAATCGCTTGAAAAAAAACAAACAGGTTTGGCGTAAGACTCAAAAATTAGACGTCTTTTGTCCTCACGGTCTGGTCAAGGATTCATTTTTAAATAATTCATTCTTAAAGCGACCCACAGCTGCTGTGTTTAATCTACCATGACGGCATTACAGTCATTTCCCCAGAATGTACGTCAACATATTTATGCTTTATTAAAAAATGTGTTTAAACGTTTCTAACTGAAATAGCGTCATGGTTTAGAATAGGAGGTCTTTTTATTTTACCATAATTAGGGAGGCAACAATTACATTAAATTCAATTTTGGAAGACATAACAACTCACTTATTAAACAATACATTCTAATTATTATTATTATTATTATTATTAACATAGTAGATTTTGCGCCCTGATTTATTTTTGTCCCTTCATCCATTCAACAAACAGCACAATTACCAGCCATTACCAGAGGTTTGTGTTATGAATGGAGCCGTGCGTGACCGCTTTGTGGCCACTTCCTGGGTTTATCTGATGGACCACAATAAAGGGAGTTTCCAAGAGATCTTCTGAATGCAATTAGTCAAATAAACAGACGGCAAAGGGACAGTACGTACAGACAGGAGCCCTGCATCACACACGAGTTAACAGCAGAGATACGTACTGGTCGTGTCTGGTGTCCGGCACGGCTCGGTCCATGCGGAGTTTGTCACTCTCCACCTGGTTGAACTTGTTCCTGGCGTACGGATCCTGACCCGGTCGGACCACAGTGGCTCCGACATACAGATCCTGGTCATAATCCTGCCAGCGCACCTTACCTGGACACACACACACACACACACGGGCAAAGAACACACATCAGAGTCGGAAAGACAAACCATTTCAGGGTTTAGCTTCGTTTGTTGGGGTTTATCTGTCATGGGAAGGCTCACAAATTACAGATATTGCTAAAATAGATAAAAAACAGACTCCATTAGCACTACAAAGTATTTTGGAAAACATATTATAATAGCATGTTTTTGACCCTAAAGTTGTCAGATTACAATATTTACACGTTTGGTTAAATAACTTCAGATTTCTTATTTATGTTTCAGCTTTCGGATAAACGCCATAAACCACTTTCTAGGTCCATAAAAAAAAAACACATTCTCAATGAAATACAAGGCACATCCAAAAATAAAAGCTGCCACCAAACGCGAAGCTAAAACCTTCACGGGGGCTGAAAACGTGTCTCAGGAATGAATGGGATTATACATCTGTGGGAATAGGAAATGTAGGCAGCAGCCTGGCTGATGCAAGAATCCTTCACGACCGACGGGAAGAAACGTCGCCCGCTTCAAGCCGCTGCTCGACAACGCAGCAACATGGGAGGACTGAGGGGAGCCGACATGAGATTTATGCTGCTATATGCAGAGCAGAATGCAGAAGGCAGGGAAAACACAAAAGAGCATTGTTGTGCACTGCAGTCAGAAAAGAAAGTCCAACTGAATTTAGTTATTTTCTGCATCATAAATATACGTTTGGAACCCATTATGAAACACACACACACACACACACACGGAGCATGCTGTGTCTGTCCGACCAGATTACGGAGATCAGTGCCGCCAAACAGAGAAAGTTGTCATGTTTAATTTCACAGTTTATCACCGACTACTGAGACACAGACACACACACAGGAATAATAATGCGACTAATTAGCCGGGGTGCAGCTGCTATGCTAATGACTTGTGTTAAGCATATGGCAGAGTGAGATTACGCTATCTCTCTGCCTGGACGAGGGTGTGTGCGTGACAATCAGAGACAGACAGACAAACAGACAGAGAGAAACAGAGTTGGGCGAGGAGGATAGCGTGTGTGTGTGTGTGTGTGTGTGTGTGTGTGTGTGTGTGTCGGCCCTGACATCATATCAGTGTGTCTGGCATGCTAATCAGCTGAAGCTTGCACTGATCCGCCGGCGACTGTACGACGGCGCCTCTGAGAGTCTGCTGTACGTGTCAGAGCGTGCGACGTCCCCCGCCGATATCAATGTTTAGTGGCAGCGAGCGATTAATGATTTTAAACATCAGTGACATTAATGTTTAGACTTCTCACTTTGCGGGTGTTTAGCTCAGACACTCGTCTCTTTCAGTCCTCCCCCCGTCTTTGTTGGCTGCATCGCTCAATACACGTTAAACTGTCTCACCGCCATTACTTATTCAGCTGTCACTTTTCCCAATACCGTCTCTAGCAGGTCATTCTGGCTGGTACTCCCACCGAGACCCAGATGGTGGTTTGTGAACTGGTTTGTACCGGTGGAAAGGTGCGGTCTGTTGGTCTGAACAGTTTTTAATCCCCCTGCCTCTCGTCACCCAGCGGTTTCCGCCCACGGCTGCTGACCGCTTGTTTTTATTTGTGTAACTTTACTTGCTGGAAATCCCTCGACACCGTCTCGTTTCCAACCGATGGTTACTGGCAAGCGAGACTCAGCCTCGACCCGAACCGAACCACGAACAGCTCAGAGAACACCGGCGCTTGATGTGCACAAACACACACACAAACACACACACAAACACACACACAAACACACACACACGTCTTGTTTGATTCACTTCCTGAAAACTGTCCAAATGAAACCTGAAACGCCCAGCATCACTGGTGGATCCGTCACTTGTAACCACAGGCAACAGTGATGTCACGGGGTCCTGGAGTCCTCTACATGTCTCCCTGTGATAGACTGGTTACCTGTCTGTCTCTACATGTCAGCCCTGTGATAGACTGGTTACCTGTCTGTCTCTACATGTCTCCCTGTGATAGACTGGTTACCTGTCTGTCTCTACATGTCTCCCTGTGATAGACTGGTTACCTGTCTGTCTCTACATGTCAGCCCTGTGATAGACTGGTTACCTGTCTGTCTCTACATGTCAGCCCTGTGATAGACTGGTTACCTGTCTGTCTCTACATGTCAGCCCTGTGATAGACTGGTTACCTGTCTGTCTCTACATGTCAGCCCTGTGATAGACTGGTTACCTGTCTGTCTCTACATGTCAGCCCTGTGATAGACTGGTTACCTGTCTGTCTCTACATGTCTCCCTGTGATAGACTGGTTACCTGTCTGTCTCTACATGTCAGCCCTGTGATAGACTGGTTACCTGTCTGTCTCTACATGTCAGCCTGTGATAGACTGGCGACCTGTCTGTCTCTACATGTCTCCCTGTGATAGACTGGTTACCTGTCTGTCTCTAGATGTCAGCCCTGTGATAGACTGGTTACCTGTCTGTCTCTAGATGTCTCCCTGTGATAGACTGGTTACCTGTCTGTCTCTACATGTCTCCCTGATAGACTGGTTACCTGTCTGTCTCTACATGTCAGCCCTGTGATAGACTGGTTACCTGTCTATCTCTACATGTCTCCCTGTGATAGACTGGTTACCTGTCTGTCTCTACATGTCGGCCCTGTGATAGACTGGTTACCTGTCTGTCTCTACATGTCAGCCCTGTGATAGACTGGTTACCTGTCTGTCTCTACATGTCTCCCTGTGATAGACTGGTTACCTGTCTGTCTCTACATGTCTCCCTGTGATAGACTGGTTACCTGTCTGTCTCTACATGTCAGCCCTGTGATAGACTGGTTACCTGTCTGTCTCTACATGTCTCCCTGTGATAGACCGGTTACCTGTCTATCTCTACATGTCTCCCTGTGATAGACTGGTTACCTGTCTGTCTCTACATGTCTCCCTGTGATAGACTGGTTACCTGTCTGTCTCTACATGTCAGCCCTGTGATAGACTGGTTACCTGTCTGTCTCTACATGTCTCCCTGTGATAGACTGGTTACCTGTCTGTCTCTACATGTCGGCCCTGTGATAGACTGGTTACCTGTCTGTCTCTACATGTCTCCCTGTGATAGACTGGTTACCTGTCTGTCTCTACATGTCTCCCTGTGATAGACTGGTTACCTGTCTGTCTCTACATGTCAGCCCTGTGATAGACTGGTTACCTGTCTGTCTCTACATGTCTCCCTGTGATAGACTGGTTACCTGTCTGTCTCTACATGTCTCCCTGATAGACTGGTTACCTGTCTGTCTCTACATGTCAGCCCTGTGATAGACTGGTTACCTGTCTATCTCTACATGTCTCCCTGTGATAGACTGGTTACCTGTCTGTCTCTACATGTCGGCCCTGTGATAGACTGGTTACCTGTCTGTCTCTACATGTCAGCCCTGTGATAGACTGGTTACATGTCTGTCTCTACATGTCTCCCTGTGATAGACTGGTTACCTGTCTGTCTCTACATGTCAGCCCTGTGATAGACTGGTTACCTGTCTGTCTCTAAATGTCGGCCCTGTGATAGACTGGTTACCTGTCTGTCTCTACATGTCTCCCTGCGATAGACTGGCGACCTGTCTGTCTCTACATGTCTCCCTGCGATAGACTGGCGACCTGTCCAGGTGAACACCGCCCAATGTCAGCTGGGATCGGCTCCATGACCCTGAATACAGGACAAGCGGTTGATGACGGATGGATGGACTTTTTTTGCATGAATTGTTTTAAGCAGGGCATGAAGTACCAGAAATCGGAGACATGCAAATATTCTGGTTTGTTTAAATTTGAAAGAGCCGGGATGCCCTTCTGAACAGTCTGAGGTCTCACTCCTTCACGATCCTTGCCACCACTTTCCTTCATGACTTCATCATCCATATTTTTTGTCCTCTCCCAGTCTCCCCCTTCTCTTTTTTTTCCTTTCGCCACTTTCCACTTTTCGTCTCCTTCTGCAGAAACAATGAGATACTGAACTCTCTCCAGACCCTGAGTTCTGGTCTACTATCCTGAATATCACAAAAATATATATTATAGCTTAGGATGTTTTGTTTTAATTAGCTACTTCCCTTCAAACACCCAAATAAATATCATTAGAAAGAGTATTTATCCATTCCCATCAATGACATCATCCTGTAGGCATGTAGTGCATGATGGGTACCTGGTGGCAGAGTCTCCAAGCTGTGAGTCTTGTCGTCAGACATGTGAGCTTTGCTCCTACTGGACGAGTCACTGGAGCCCCAATCATCCTGAAACAAACAAAGCACAGAGATTAGCATGGATACACACCGTTTAATCCAATTCAAATCAACAGGAGAGCAGCTGAGAAAGTCTTATCCAAGACACAGGAATGTGGTATTTTTTTAAGGATAACAATTAAGAGCGTTTTGGCTGTAAAATGCACAGTATAGCAGAGATCATCCCACCCACCGTCATTCATTTAATGTAAATATACACATGACTTAAACTCGTCTGACCCTTCTGTTTCTAAGTTTGAAGGAAACCATGATGGAAACTTGCTGCTTCTTTTTAAGATGTGTCCGAGAGGTTTTTCAACATATGGATATTAAAATGGATTTTATAATGCCATACTGACGTTTGAAATCTGCATATCAAATCAAGTGCTTCCTAAACTAACAGGAATGTTGTGGCTGCAGGTCATACTGTATATTACTTGCAAAAAGCACCAATCAAGGTGAAGGAGATCCTCAAGTCTGATTTGAATGCAAATATGTGTAAATTAGCAGGAATACACCACAACATGGAAGTGAAAACAGCACTCTGTTTATTTAAAAGGTGAAAAGTTTTGGGAATAATCGTGTCTTCCTTTGAGTCCATTTAGACAGCAGGACGTCCAGCGCACGTAATTCTATTATCCAAGATTTGAGAAATCGAAGCGGCCAGCGAAGCATTGAATGAATAAGTCAATTCACTTCATTCGATTCACTGATAATACGGTGATTCAGAGGTCTGGCTTGGCCTGCTTAACCCTAAGCAGGCCAAGCCATCCATTCACTCACTCTTTCATCTGTTCATTTTCTCATGTCGTCAAGTCTTCATTCATTCACTCCGGCGGTCCATTGAGAAAACAGCGTTTCACCATTCACACAGATGGAGAGGGCCGAGCCGTCCCTCCCTCCTCGTGTCCATTAATGTTACCAATAAAAGCCACTGGGTCGATACACTGGGAGGCACCGTAATTAGCAGCATTCACTCCCCGTCCAGCCTGTTGCCCTTGACTTCACAAAGCCAGACTCTATTTGTCCTGTAGTTCCTCTTCACCTTCAGTCTCTCAGAAAAATGTTATTGCTCAGATGTCCTACTTTTTCCTAATTGTTTCTAGTAGCAACATAAATGTTTGTGTTTTTTGTGATTTATCATCCCTCTGTGCCTGCCTTTCCATTCTTCTAGTGAGGACAGAGAGCCAAAGCTGCTCTAAAACAGGGGAACGAAATGAGATTCGATTGTGAACCCATGAAATCAATGTCTATATGTCTTCATGCCAACTGGATGTGGGAACAGTCAAATGCCAATGTTCGGCGTGGATAAGAGTAAAACATCAGCATACTGGCTGCAGGAATACAGCTTGATGGGCTCCGAGGGGAAAAACAGGACACGTCTTCGAGTGAAATGAAGCTCGAAATTGGCTTTGGACTTTTTGCTTCGTCGGGCTGTTTTTGTCTTTCTGACATCGTGTCATCGTGAGACAGTAATGTGCGAGAAAAGACCTTCCTGTGTCCCGTGGTCACATGCAACAGACAAGAAACATGCAAAGACAGGTGCACAAATGTATTAGGACCTTTCTTGCATTTGCAAGTGTGTCATAGCAGCAAAGCACATGTGTATCTCATAGCGTTAACGATGGCCCGTGGCGTTGGTTCGGTGCGTCACGTCAGTGAAACCAGAACAGCAGGACGATCGACAACAACACTGGTTCTGTTCCCCTGAAGTATGCCAGTAAGTAAGGCAGCATGCACGACATCAGGACCCCTAAATGGAATTCGGCGTCTCAGTGTCTCAATGTCTCCCATAAAAAGGCCAATAATAGCAACAACTCTGCAACTCCATGTAATTAATGTTATTAGTTACACCTGTGTTTGACAAAAGGTCAGAATGGCGTGCGTTGACAATAGCACATCAGCTAAATGTGAGCGCTGCGTCTTTTTTTGCGTAAAGTCATGATATCATCACATTGTGATAACACGCAAACACGCCCAGCCTGCTGACAGTCCACCAGAAGACTTTTGATAGGTACGATGGTTTGTAAATTGAGAACAGCTGCACGAACCGTTTACAAGACGACCATTTAAATGACGGCAGCCGGCTGAACAACCAGCCAACAGCCTGGTGAATATCAACTAGTTTAATGCTGAGAGTGTTGAGACTGTCAAAATAAAGCGAGGCCTTGCACAGACTGACTGCACAGATGTATAGCATTATATGAATATCTTTTTAAATGTTAACGGGTTCTGTGTAGAGCCTCAAGCCTCTGGTATGCATGTATGAAGAGCTGGTGCTGGGAACAAATCAACCAGTAATTTCCCCTGCTGTGCTTGTAAATGACAAGTATTTATGTGATCACTTTAGTTCTAGGTTTCACTACAAATTCATCATTCAAATTTTAAGCTGAGGAGAATAAAATGACTGGAGGGGAAATAAGAGGGAATAAAAGAGATACTTGGAGATTAGATGGAGAGACAAAAAACAGGAAGTCCCCCCCCCCGTACTTACGGCTATTGCAATCAATCACAGATCATTTAGAGATGATATGATGATGACAACAATGCAGGACCTGTTCTTGTGATTGATCAACAAATGGTTGTTGCTATGAATATGAATTCCCACTGATTGAAACGCCATTTATCAGGGTAGGCAGGTAGAGAGCCGATGTCGGATAGATATTTTTTTATAACTCTCATCAGACGAATGGCTTTGAAAACCTCGTAGTGATAGTGGCCCTAGCCTCTATCTGCCTCTCCTGCAAACACAAACATGATTGATTAAATCTGTGCACACACAGAAAGACAAACAACACAAACTACAAGTTACAGCCAGAGGAATTAGGAACCGAAGAAAGCACCGTGTTTAGAGCGACCTCAACATTCAGGTGTCTGGCAGCATCATTTAGTCTCTGTTCTTCTTATTCTTAACCAACGCTGTTGGATTCAAACCCCCTCAGTGTTTTTGATGTGTAGTGTTTGTACTGACGGATCCATCGGCCGGTCAGTGAAGGAGCAGTACGATATTTTGTGGTAATATGCATTTGTGTTCTTACACAGTGATAGATGAGATGATTGATACAACGTGCAGTAAACAGTTGGTTAGCTTAGCTCTGAACATATGCTTGTTGCCCCCCCCCTGTAAAATCCTTCCCCGTCTGTATCTTTGTCCTCCTTATGTCTCCCTCCAACTTTCTGTATCTCCTTCATCCACTCTTTCACATCTTATTCTATTCTGCTGCATCGCTTTGGCAAGCACGTGCTCGGTGGGCCATCTAAGATGATCTTGGCACACAAATAGGCCAAAAATAAACATCATACACACGTTGAATTTCATAAAAAAGCACACGCAAATACACTCGTGCTCATTCAGAGGACAGTTAAGGCGTCTGTCACAGCGGCGTAAAGCCAGTTTCTGTGCAGCGCTCTGGTCAGTGAGAGAAGACCCAAAGTTAATCACGTCGAAAAGGATAATAAAAGGAGTGTAGGCTATTAAAAAAAACATAAGAAACAACAGAGATGAAACTTGACCTCTGCATTCAACCCGTCCTAAGCATTTAGGAGCACTTTAGTACTGTAAAGCGCCTGGGGAGCAACCTGGGCTTCACTGTCTCACTCAAGGAAACTCATGTGAACAGAAGGAGCCTGAGATCGAACACAACCTTGTGATTAAAAGTCGACCCCCACTGAACCACAGGCACGCCTAAGCGGTAATATTTTAGACTTAATCTGCCTTTTAGGCTTTTCTCCGGCGGTGGTTGGTTTGTCGTTCTGATTTGAGCCACCTGACAACTCTGGTGGGTGTCCGTATCTGTCTCCGTTCTTTGTTTGCTGGTTTATGTAGGGCAGCGTCGAGCATCTTACTGCACACGGTGTGATATTTTTTTATGTCGTGCTGTGGCACGGGTGATGGAGAAAACTAAAAAGGGCCTGTGAGAAAACGCTCCCCGACAAGTCCCGAGCTACAATCTGACAGGTTGCGTGCTGGATGTCAAAGCAGCAGCAGTCAACTACCTCTGAACAGGGAGCACACACTGAGGCTGTCAGAATTCATCTCAATATTCAGATTTCAGTCGATCGTGTCAAAAGAGCCTTCCCGTCACGCTCTCTCCCACTCTGTCTTACATCTTACAGCTGATTGCACTCAACCCATGTCTGGCTCTTCGTGTCGTGACTTCATATGAACTCTGAAGACAAGTGAGAATGTCTCCTCTGAGCATTGCCTAAAAAGATATTTAAATTCCCTTAAAGTGATGGTTCGGAGTAAAATGCACCCTAGGTAATTTATAGAAGCAAATTAGAACCTCAGAAGCATTTTTAGCGATGGTCAACATTGGTCAAGATAGGGCTATCAGCCGAATGGTTAAGTAGTCAGGCAAGTGTTCTTTTAAATAAACTCCAGGTGTAGTTACAAACTTTTAAATGCCTCGTTTTGTGAGTACAGACCCTATGTGTACTACTGCAGACGTTTAGTAACATTCCATGCATTATTAGTGGGGTAATTTACGAGATATACAAGATGTACCATCGCGCCAGCCCAGTACTAAGCCATTCGGCTGATATTCGGCCCTATCTTGACCAATGTTGACCATCGCAAAAAATGCTTCCGAGTGGGTGTTTGGCTGGATGTCATGGTGGAAATGACCTAGAGTGCATTTCACTCTGAACCATCCCTTTAAGTAAAATGACTAAAACACACGGGCTCAAATCATTTAAAAATTAACGAAAACGGAGAAGCCACACGCCAACAATCCACATCATTCATGTATATTTAACATAACAAATAACATATTTTAATGCATTCTGTTACATTTTTATTTCTAAGAGCAATGATCCGCTCTAAGTGAAGGATCTACGCAGGGTGCAAAAGAGCTCCCGTACCTGCTTCTCTGATAATGGGATGGACTTTAAACCCCCACAGATCAGAGCAAGCATGCGTGTGTGTGTGTGTGTGTGTGTGTGTGTGTGTGTGTGTGTGTGTGTGTGTGTGTGTGTGTGTGTGTGTGTGTGTGTGTGTGTGTGTGCTAACATGTGTCAGCTCATATTTGTGCCCGTAGGGTTTTGGGAGTTCACACGCATTAGTGTCAGTCTGGTCACGCATGGGTATCTGTCTGTGTGTTTGATTCGGTG